>NW_025960766.1:22500-75951 GCF_023159225.1 Perognathus longimembris pacificus | reverse complement strand
TTTGAGACAATGTCCCACTCTGTACTCCAGACTGGTCTTGAACTCTTGGTCCTGCCTCAGTTTCCCGATTGCTGAGCTTACAGGCATCCGACACCATGCTCGGCCTCATTCCACAGTTTACATTTTTGAGTACCAGACACTGCTCAGTGGGCTGGGCATGGAGCACCAGACAGATGGGCCAAACGTTCCCGCTCTTTTAAATCTTACTTTGCAGGGGCAAGAAATGAAAACAACAACAGACCAGTGAGCTGTGGCATAATCAGCACGTGACAGGTACCGTGAAAAAGTACAAACCCCTAAGATAGCACGGTAGCGTAACGTGGCTTCTGAGTGGACTTGCTTTTTCTTTCGCTTTGTGCTGGAACTGGGACTTGAACTCAGAGCCCCGCGCCGCCACTTGACCGCATGCACCTGCCCAGCTCCACGTCCAGCTTTAGCGCTGGCTGACTGGAGATGGAGTCTCGGATTCCTCCGCCCCGGCTGGCTCCACACCGAGGTTCCTCAGCCCGGTGACGGGCGAGGTGCCCGGCTTCCCAGCTGCTCTGGTGGGAAATCCGTCCTCACCCCCAGGCCGGGACCCGCCAGTGCCCGACGGCCCGCCCGGCGGGAGGTTCCGGGCTCCCTTGAGCTCTGGAGCTCAGGGACGGCCCAGGGTGCTGCCAAACCTTCCCGCGACCCCCCCGGCTCAAGGGTGCTTCTGCCGGCCCTCCTTTCTCTGCTCCTTCTTTCGGGGGTCCACACTGCGTAACCGGGTCGCTGTAACCCCGGCGACGCCCGCGGTACTCCCCAGCGGCTCACTGGCGGATCAAAGTCAGCCTCGTGAGGGACCGACGCACGTGGCGGGGGTCGAGAGGGCTCTAGAAGCCAAGGACACGCACGCTCTTAGCTCAGCGCACAGGCCCGCCCCGGGGCCTCCTGCCCCTCGTTCCCGCCCCTCGGGAGGCTGAGATTCGGGGGATGGCGATTGGCAGCCGGCCTGTGAATGAACCAGCGGGGGAAACAGCTGGGGGTGGGAACTGTGGCTCACAGGGCAGGTAGAGCTCTTGTGCTGAGTGGGAAAAGCCAAGTTGAGAGCACCAGGCCTCGAGTTCAAGCCCCCCTCCCCCCCCCCCCCCCCCCCCCCCCCGCCAAATAGCAAGAAGACAACAATAAAACCAAATAATAATGATGATGAAGTCAGAAGGCGGCGCTGCTGCTCCTCACTCCGCGTGGCTCGCACTCCCCGCTCCCCGCCCGTTCCGTTCTGCAGGGGGGCGGCACGGGCAGGCTGTGGCTGGACTGGGCTCCCCCCGCCCCCCCGCCCCCTCCCGCCGGGTCTGCCCCGTCCACCGGTCCCGGCGATAGCGGTGGTGCGTGTGCGCAGCCCGGGGTCCGCACTGGAAGTTTTCTCTGGCTCATCCACTCACTGGCGGCAGATAACCATGGGAACGAGGCCGATCCCGCACCGCCCAGGCCTGGACCGGGGGCTCTAGAGAGCCAAGCGGGGGGCATTTTGGTCTCTGGGTTTGGGAAGCATCTGGGTGGGATGAGGTGGGGGGAGGGAGGGGATGGGGCCCCTCAAATCCTGAACCCCATCCTCGTGTGCCTTGAAGCCTAGAACTTCTGCAGGGAGGGGGGGGGTCGGGGGCCGGGTGTATTTAGGATGGGGGAGCCGACTGCGGCTCACAGGGAGGGAGGGGGCAGGAGGGGGGGCCGGCCCAGTCCACCACCTGACAGTCCTTTCCTTCTGCTAATTTGGTCTCCTCAGCTATATAATTAGCTCGTGAAATTCCCTGACTGAAGCCTTCTTCCCCTCTTTCCTCCTCCTTTTCTTTAACATATCCTTCTCTGACTCCCCGCCACGCCTTTCCCAGACTCTGAATGGGGACAGTGGGTGTAGCAGGAGCTTTGAGAGGAGGAAGCGGGTGTTATGCAATCTTTCCTTCTCGGAATTTCTGCCCGAAACGCAGGTCTGGGAGGGGGGGAAGTGGTTCTGAGGGTGAGGATGTGGTTCTGAGCGCAGGAGGGGAGGGGTAGGGGGAAGTGGTTTCCAGGGTGAGGATGTGGTTCTGAGCATGGGGGGGAGGGGAGGGGGAGGGGTAGTGGTTCTGAGGGTGGGGATGTGGTTCTGAGCGCGAGGGGGGGAGGGGGAGGAGGAGGTGGTTCTGAGGGTGGGGATGTGGTTCTGAGTGCAGGGGGGGTCGGGGGAGGGGGAGGGAGAGGGGGAAGTGGTTTCGAGGGGGAGGATGTGGTTGAGTGCAGGGGGGGAGGGGGAGGGGGAGGGGGAAGTGGTTCCGAGGGGGAAGATGTGGTTCTGAGTGCAGGGGTGGGAGGGGGATGGGGAGGGAGAAGTGGTTCTGAGGGCGGGGATGTGGTTCTGATCTCGGTGGGGGGTTCGTCGGGGGAGGGGGAGGGGGAAGTGGTTTCGAGGGTGAGGATATGGTTCTGAGTGCAGGGGGGAGGGGGAGGGGGAAGTGGTTCCGAGAGCGGGGATGTGGTTCTGATCGCGGGGGGGGGGAGGGGAAGGGGAGGGGGAAGTGGTTCCGAGGGGGAGGATGTGGTTCTGAGTACATGGGGGGAGGGGGAGGGGGAGGGAGAAGTGGTTCTGAGGGTGAGGATGTGGTTCTGAGCAGGGGGGTCGGGGGAGGGGGAGGGGGCAGTGGTTCCGAGGGCGGGGCTGTGGATCTGATCGCGGGGGGGGGTCGTCGGGGGAGGGGGAGGGGCAGTGGTTCCGAGGGCGGGGCTGTGGATCTGATCGCGGGGGGGGGGGGGTCGTCGGGGGAGGGGGAGGGGGCAGTGGTTCCGAGGGTGGGGCTGTGGTCTGAGCGCCGTGGCCTGGGTTTTCTTCTCCGTGAGGTGGGGCCGCACACCCCCCTGAGGAGGGGACAGGACGGCTCCCGGTGCCCGGCGGCTAGCGTGTGGGCAGGGTGTGCTCCGGCGGTTCGTGTGCCCGCGCGTGTGCACACGTGCTCCTGCGTGCCTGCGCCGTCCCGGGCTCGGGCTCTGCTCAGCTCTCCCCACGCTGACCGTCTCCCCTCGAGCCCCAGCGCCGCGTCCAGCGCGTGGCCGGGGGGCTGGAGGGCAGCGGCTCCCGGTGCGTCTGCTGGGAGGGCTGGGCTGCGATGGTCAGAGCTCAGCCCTTGGGGAGCTGGAATTCTAGGCCGGAGCCCGCGGGCCGGCCTCTCCTCCTGTCCATCACCTCAGAGAGCGGACCTCACTTCCCCGAGCCTCCGCTGCCCCTCTGTAAATGGAGTCCTAACCCTTCATCCTCCAGGAAGCTGGGCGCTGGTGGCTCACCCTGCCCTGCCACGCTGCGTCTCCCGGGTCAGGGGTCACGCTGGGTCACACACGCTGCCTGTCTCCCGGGTCAGGGGTCACGCTGGGTCACACACGCTGCGTCTCCCAGGTCAGGGGTCACGCTGGGTCACACACGCTGCGTCTCCCAGGTCAGGGGTCACGCTGGGTCACACACGCTGCCCGTCTCCCGGGTCAGGGGTCACGCTGGGTCACACACGCTGCCCGTCTCCCGGGTCAGGGGTCACACTGGGTCATGTGCATCCCACAGTCGGGCCCTGAGTGCTGGCAGGAGTCGCCTTTGCACAGAAATTGGTTGATATTCTTTATTACATTTGCCTTTTAAAACTTTCCATTTTTATTTCTTGTTATTTGGCCTATTTGTTGTTCCCTGTTGTTTTCTCCCGGTCCTGGGCCTTGAACTCAGGACCTAGGTGCTGTCCCTGAGCTGTATGGTTCAAGGCTGGTGCTCTACCACTTGAGCCACCGCTCCATGTCCGGCTTTGTCTAAGCAGTTTATTGGAGATAAGAGTTCCACAGCCTTGAGTAGAAAAAGCCAAGCAAAAGTGCAAGGCCCTGAATTCAAGTCCCAGTACTAACCAAAATAAATGAGGGGGGGGAGAGAGAGAGAGAGAGAGAGAGAGGTGTCCCCTGAGGTCCTTGCTGCCTATCTCCCTGTCTGGCCGGCCTCAGTGATGACTGGGGGGTTGTACGAAGCCCTCGGGTCCTGTGGGTCTCAGCCACAGGCAGCACAGCGTCAGGGCCTCCCCGGAGCTTGTTAGAAATTCACACCCGGGGCCACTCCAAAGATCTTCAGGTGACGTGTGTGCACCTTCCAGGGCTAGAAGCAGGATGCAAATGAGACGTGGGATGCAAATGAGAAGTGAGATTGCCAATGAGAAGTGAGATGCAAATGAGAGGCGGGATGCAAATGAGAAGTGGAATGCCAATGAGAAGTGAGACACAAATGAGAAATGGGATGCAAATGCAAAATGAGAAGCCAATAAGTAGTGAGATGCAAATGAGAAGTGAGATGCAAATGAGAAGTGAGATGCAAATGAGAAGTGGGATGCAAATGAGACGTGGGATGCAAATGAGAAATGAGATGCCAATGAGAAGCGAGACACAAATGAGAAATGGATGCAAATGCAAAATGAGAAGCCAATAAGTAGTGAGATGCAAATGAGAAGTGAGATGCAAATGAGAGGCAGGATGCAAATGAGAAGTGAGATGCAAATGAGACGTGAGATGCAAATGAGACGTGAGATGCAAATGAGACGTGAGATGCAAATGAGAAGTGAGATGCAAATGAGACGTGAGATGCAAATGAGACGTGAGATGCAAATGAGACGTGAGATGCAAATGAGACGTGAGATGCAAATGAGACGTGAGATGCAAATGAGACGTGAGATGCAAATGAGACGAGAGATGCAAATGAGACGCGGGATGCCAATGAACCTAAGAATTTCACAGCCGGGCCATTTTTGTGCCAGTCTTGATCTGGTGGGCAAAGGGAGGTCAGGCCCCGGGGGTTCCAGGAGGAGCGACCTCGTCCCCCTCCGGCCCCCGCCTCCTGCCCCACAGGCTCCTGGGCCTTGACCCTGAGTCACACAGCCTTGTGAGGGCCGTCTTCACTTCTTTTTTTTTTTGCCAGTCCTGGGCCCTTGGACTCAGGGCCCGAGCACTGTCCCTGGCTTCTTCCCGCTCAAGGCTAGCACTCTGCCACTTGAGCCACAGCGCCGCTTCTGGCCGTTTTCCGTATATGTGGTGCTGGGGAATCGAACCTAGGGCCTCGTGTATCCGAGGCAGGCACTCTTGCCACTAGGCCATATCCCCAGCCCCCGTCTTCACTTCTTGACGTCACTCTTTTGGGGACAAACGCTGCCTTCCCTGGCACCGGCCGGCGACCCTGGTCACGGGCAGGCCGGTGGTCGCGGGCTGCTGCCCCACGCTTGCTCCTGCGGGCGGGGTGGAGGCTGTCTGGGAAGAGGCCCGGACATCATCAGGCTTCAACCCTCTGGAGCTTTTCTTTGCCAGTCTGGGGCTTGGACTCTGGGCCTGGGCTCTGTCCCGGAGCCTCTTTGTGCTCCAGGCTGGCGCTCCACCAACTGAACCACAGTGCCTTCCAGCTTGGTGTTGTAGTTTATTGGAGATAAGAGTCTCACCGACTTACCTGCCCCAGCTGGTGTGGGCCTCCAGCTTTCTATTATTATCATTATCATTATTACTACTGGTTATTTATTTTTCAATTGTCCGTGTGCTCGATGTCACAGCCCCCTTCCGTCATTCTCCCCCCCCCTCCCAACCCCCAGGCTTTTACCAGGCCCCCTCTCCATGGACGACATGGAGCGTCCCACCTCCACTCACCGGCCCTTCTGAGTTTGGGGGCGTGAGTTTCCTCCGGGCTCTGGGCGCCCTGGCCCCGGTGGCCACGCTGGCTCGCGCGTGCCGTGGCGGCTGGAAGGGCCCCGCTGCTGTTCCCAGCGGTGGAGGAATTTTGCAGGGCTGGTGGGGTGGCGTCATCTCAGTGCCAGCACCCCGTTGGGTGGCTTCCACCTGCGGCCCCAGGGGCCCCCGCCGTCTCCCGAGGGCCAACCTCCGTGCCGTGCTCAGCCCTGCGGTTGACGGGGCCTCGCCAGCCTGCCTGTGGGAGCCGGAGGCCCCCAGACCCCCGGCCTAGGCGGGAGGCCTGGACCACCGCAGCCCGGGGCTGGGGCGTCGCCGGGGGCTGGGGCGTCGCCCGGGGGCTCGGGGCAGGGGCGTCGCCGGGGGCTGGGGCAGGGGCGTCGCTCGGGGCTCCGAGCTCCTCCAGGACAGATTGCCAGAGCAAAGAAGAAACAAAGGAAGGAGGAGCTCAAGGTGGAATGAAAGAGAGCGCACCCGCTTAAGCTACGGGGATGGTCCAGAGTTCAATTTCAAGAGAGAGTGAGAGAGAGAGCGAGCACGAGAGATATAGAGAGAGAGCACTAGAGAGAGAGAGAGCGAGAGAGAGATAGAGAGAGCGAGAGAGAGAGCACCCACCTAAGCTAAGGGGATGGTCCAGAGTTCAATTTCGAGAGAGAGAGAGAGAAGAGAATACTTAAAATAAGTCCTTGCAAGAGATGCTCCTTTCTGCTGTTTTCTTTCCTTTTTGTCTTGTGTGTTGGTTCGTGTGTCTTTGGGAGGGCAAGGGGGGCACAGGAATGGAGGGACGGAGGTGAACACACTGGACACCATGTGGAAAATGAACTCCACAACTTGTGTGTGGGGGGGAACTGGGAGAGAGCAAGAGAAGGGGGGGGCACTGTCTGGAAAGAAACGGACTCATAACCTGACTTATGAAACTGTAAAAAATGTTTAAATCAAATTTGTTTTCAGGTATACAATAAAACAATAGTAATACTAATAAGGAAGGAGGAAGAGGAGGAGGAAGAGGAGGAGGAGGAGGAGGAAGAGGAGGAGGAGGAGGAGGGGGAGGAGGAGGAGGAAGAGGAGAAGGAGGAGGAGGAGGGGGAGGAGGAGGAGGGGGAGGAGGAGGAGGAGGAGGAGGGGAAGAGGAGGAAGAGGAGGAGGAGGAGGAGGAGGAAGAGGAGGGGAAGGAGGAGGAGGAGGAGGAGGAAGAGGAGGGGAAGGAGGAGGAGGAGGAGGAGGAGAAGAGGAGGGAAGGAGGAGGAGGAGGAGGAGGAAGAGGGGGGGAGGAGGAGGAGGAGGAGGAGGAGGGGGGGAGGAGGGAAGAGGAGGAAGAGGAGGAGGAGGAGGAGGAAGAGGAGGGAAGGAGGAGGAGGAGGAGGAGGAGAAGAGGAGGGGAAGGAGGAGGAGGAGGAGGAGGAGGAGGGGGGGGGGAGGAGGAGGAGGAGGAGGGCCTTGCAAAGGAGAATCCAAAATATTTTTAATGGTAACCATTCATAGAAAAGATCCTCCATGGAGGTTTCTTAACTTGCTTTCCACCACAAACCACACTTAACTTTTTACAAATAACAATAAACTGTCGAGTCGCTAACAATAATTTCGTTCCCCTGATCTAACACAGTAGGACCAGCAACCAGCAAAAGTCATGACATTAAGTGTGGTACTTGGGGCTCAGGCTTAGAATCCCACCTGCTCAGGAGGCTGAGATCTGAGGACCGAGGTTCAAAGCTGACCAGTTAAGCACCAGAGAGCCAGGCGTGGCGCCGGGGCTCCAGCCTTGAGGGAGAACGCTCGGGGTCAGCGCCCGGCCCTGCGTTCCAGCCCCGGGAGCGGCCACCCGGAGGAAGATGCCCCGATCAGTTCACAGCGTGCGGAGAGGCCAGGAGGCCGGTGTGACCGCACATGGGGCGTCTCCGCCCACTTCCCCCGGAGGGGTGGGGCCTGCGAGCCTGGCACACCCTGGCACTCGTGGTCATGACTTTCTCCCTCCCAAGCAGTATCGGAGTTGTGTTCAGTTTCGAGTTCATCCTCTTGATCCAGGAGGCTTTCTGCCTCTTCTTGCCAATGAGGACACACACATGCACACACAGACACACACACGTGCAGAGACACACACAGAGACACACACATGTGCACAGACAGGCAAACACAGGTGCACAGACACACACATTCATACACACAGGGACAGGCACGCACGCACACAAACAAGCACACAGAGAGACCCAAAGCACACGCGTGAACACACGTGAACGGCACACAGGCACGCACGCACCCCGGTGCATGCCGCTCGGCTCACCCTTCCCTGTGCAGGGTCCGGGCCGGGGCTCCCTTCAGGAGGTCGCCCCATCCTCACTGGGGGCAGTGCCCTGACACTGGGCCCCCACAGGACGGGAGGACACGGGGCAGCCCCAGGCCCGGGTGTGGCATTGCCTTGATGGGCTTCTGCCTTCCTCACAGTGAGAGCCGCAGGCTGCACAGTGCAGGACCTGGCCCGGGGACACAAGGAGCCCAGGACCCCTGCCCCCCCAGCCTCTGCCCTCCCCCGTGGCCCAGGACCCCTGCCCCCCAGCCTCTGCCCTCCCCCGTGGCCCAGGACCCCTGCCCCCCAGCCTCTGCCCTCCCCCGTGGCCCAGGACCCCTGCCCCCCAGCCTCTGCCCTCCCCCGTGGCCCAGGACCCCTGCCTCCCAGCCTCTGCCCTCCCCCGTGGCCCAGGACCCCTGCCCCCCAGCCTCTGCCCTCCCCCGTGGCCCAGGACCCCTGCCCCCCCAGCCTCCCTCCCCCTGTAGCCCAGGACCCCTGCCCCCCCAGCCTCTGCCCTCCCCCGTGGCCCAGGACCCCTGCCCCCCCAGCCTCCCTCCCCCTGTAGCCCAGGACCCCTGCCCCCCCAGCCTCTGCCCTCCCCCGTGGCCCAGGACCCCTGCCCCCCAGCCTCTGCCCTCCCCCGTGGCCCAGGACCCCTGCCCCCCAGCCTCTGCCCTCCCCCGTGGCCCAGGACCCCTGCCCCCCAGCCTCTGCCCTCCCCCGTGGCCCAGGACCCCTGCCCCCCAGCCTCCCTCCCCCTGTAGCCCAGGACCCCTGCCCCCCAGCCTCCCTCCCCCTGTAGCCCAGGACCCCTGCCCCCCAGCCTCCCTCCCCCTGTAGCCCAGGACCCCTGCCCCCCAGCCTCCCTCCCCCTGTAGCCCAGGACCCCTGCCCCCCAGCCTCCCTCCCCCTGTAGCCCAGGACCCCTGCCCCCCCAGCCTCCTGCCCTCCCCCGTGGCCCAGGACCCCTGCCCCCCAGCCTCTGCCCTCCCCCGTGGCCCAGGACCCCTGCCCACCCCCCCAGCCTCTCGCTCCCAGGACCCTCACGCACCGCTCTCCTGGCTCCCTGGAAAACACTGCAAGCACGTTGGTTCTGGGATCCAAATGTCTGACTTCACTTTTTTGGTGCCTTCCCTGGGACTTGAACTCAGGGCCCGGGCGCGATCCCTTAGCTTTTCCAGGGCTACTTGAGCCACACCTCCCCTTCCAGCTTGTGTGTTGAGTGAGGGGAGCCGTTAATTAGAGGAAGAATCTCATAGACGTTCCTGTCCCGACTGGATCTCAGCCTCCTGGGAAGCTGGGGCTGCAGGTGCGAGGCCCTGGAACCTGGCCCCAGGTCTGATTTTGAAGGAGAACCTGGGCCTGCAGCTGGCGAGGGGAGGGGCTGAGGCCCCCAGCCCTCTGTTGGAGGGGGGGCATCCAGCCTGTGGGGGGGCCCCTGGAGGCAGCAGGCTGGGGGCTCCATGATGGGGAGGCCTGCCCTGTGGGTTGGAGAGCTGCAGGGGGCCTGAGGCAGGGCCTGGGCCTGGGGATGGGGGGTGGAGGATGGGGGTGGGGGATACTGCCTGGAGAAAGGAGGAGACCAAAGTGAATTGTGCCCCGAGAACATCAAGCTCCTCTGTGCTCGTACTGACAAGTCACGGGAGATAATCCTCACATGCAGGGAGGAAGGGTGGGAAGGGATTAAGTCGATCGGCCGGCTGTGCTCCTGGCTGGACAGGTGCCCCCCCACCCCGCTGCACCCCACAGTCCCCCCTCAGGGCACAAAGTACGGCCGGGTGAGCTCAGGCTACAAGGCTGAGGAGACGGGGCTGCTGGGTGTGAATCCAGCTCAGGGCAGCTCGCTCCTGGTTATTGGGGCCACACGCCTTGTCTGTGCAGAAGCTTCTAGACGTCCAGACATTGTAGTTTGCTGCGTTCAGAGGCTGCCTGGGACAGGATTACCCCAGATCTTTTCAGCGATGGAGCCCTGTGCGTGGAAGCCTGTATAGAAATCCACCAAACCGACCGAGAGAGTGAGGCTGCGGAGAGCACAGGTGAGAGGCCTCCGGGCCTTGGGGCCCCCCATCCTGTTCCCCAGGGGAATCCCACAAACCCCAAGCTCCCCTGAGGGATGGGCCGAAGAGGAAGAGGACTGCCCGGGGTGACCTGCAGGTCAGTCTGTCGATTTGCCTTCTCGGGGCCTCGGTTTCCCTGTCTGGGATCAGCGGGGCAGTGTGGTTGCTTTTCCCGGGGTGGTGCCGTGTGTGGCACTGGTGCCACCTGCTGGTGAGCAGTGGCACTGACGGCCAGGGAGGCTCTTCCCGCGGTCACGCGGCCTCCTGGGGGATGGGAGGGAGGAGGGGCCCCGGAGGGAAGGGGACCCCCCCCCCACCGCCAGGCCACAACCCTCCCCACACTCAGATTTCAGCTCCCCTACCTGCAGGGAGATGATGGGAACATGGAGGCAAAGGGAGCAATATGGCCTAGTGGTACACAGGAAGCCCTGGGTTCGATTCCCCAGCACCACATATACGGAAAAGGCCAGAAGTGGCGCTGCAGCTCAAGTGGCAGAGTGCTAGCCTTGAGCAAGAAGAGGCCAGGGACGGCGCTCAGGCCCCGAGTTCAAGGCCCAGGAATAAATAAATAATAAAAAAATAAATAAAAGAAAAGAAGCAAAGATACTTCCTTCTCCCCCTTCCCCTCTTTCCCCTCCCCCTCCTCCTCCCCCTGCCCCTCCTCCTTCTGGTACTGGACTTGAACTCAGTGCCTTGAGCTCTCTGTCACTTGACGTTTTCACCCGAGGCTGGGTGAGCCACACTTCCTCCTCTGTCTTTTTAAGCTGGGTCGTGTCATTAGAAATAATCTCTCTCTCTCACACACACACACACACAGACACAGGGACACACACATATGTATGTATGCATGGTGGGATGGGTGGAGGGGTCCTGGGGCTTGAACTCAGGGCCCAGGCGCTGCCCCTGAGCCCTTTCACTCAAGGCTGGGGCTCTACCATTTGAACCACAGTGCCACTTCAAGCTTTTTGCTGGCTTGTTGGAGGAAAGTGTCTCATGGACTTTCCTTCCCAGGCTGGCTTTGAACTGAGATCCTCCGACCTCAGCCTCCTGAGTAGCTGGGGTGACAGGCGTGAGCCGCCGGCACCCAGCTTCTTATTTTATTTCCTAAAGCCATCTGCGCCTCTGCCAACATAGGCAGCCTGACCTGGGGACCGGGGTGCGGGAGTTCTAGAGGTTTCCTTAAGAGAACCAGTGTGTGTGTGTGCGTGCGTGTGCGTGTGTGCATGCGTGTGCATGCATGTGCGTGTGTGTGCGTGTGTGCATGCATGTGCGTGTGTGCGTGTGTGTGCGTGCATGTGCGTGTGTGTGCGTGCGTGTGTGTGCGTGTGTGCATGCATGTGCGTGTGTGCGTGTGTGTGCGTGCATGTGCGTGTGTGTGCGTGCGTGTGTGTGTGTGTGTATTGGTCTGTCTCTCTCTAACAATGCAGAGTGACCCCATTGAGCAGGTATTTGTGCCCTGTTGAGCAGAGATGTGAAGTGAAGCTTAAAGAAGCCAAAGAAAGTGAGGAACAGAATCTGGGACCTGGCTGGTGGGGGGACACAGCCAGTGGGGGGACACGGCCGGTGGAGTGGACACGGCCAGTGGGGGGACATGGCCAGTGGGGGGACACGGCCAGTGGGGGGGACACGGCCAGTGGGGGGACACGGCCGGTGGAGGGGACACGGCCGGTGGAGGGGACGTGGCCGGTGGGGGGGGACACAGCCGGTAGGTGGGACACGGCTGGTGGGGGGGGACACGGATGGTGGGGGGGACACGGCTGGTGGGGGGGACACGGATGGTGGGTGGGACACGGCTGGTGGGGGGGACACGGATGGTGGGGGGACACGGTTGATGGGGGACACGGCCAGTGGGGGGACACGGTTGATGGGGGACACGGCCAGTGGGGGGACACGGCCGGTGGGGGGACACGGCCGGTGGAGGGGACATGGCTGGTGGGAGGACACGGATGGTGGGGGGGACACGGCTGGTGGGTGGGATGTGGCGGGTGGGGGGGACACAGCCGGTGGGTGGGACGTGGCTGGTGGGGGGAACATGGCTGGTGGGGGGGGGAACACAGCTGGTGGGGGACATGGCTGGTGGGGTTCCACAGCCAGTGGGTGGGATGTGGCTGATGAGGTGCTGTGACCAGTGGGGGGCGCCGTGCCCAGTGGTGAGGACGTGGCCCGTGGGGGGGGACAGAGCTCATGGGGGGGACGCTGTTGGCTCCCCCTGGCCCTGAGCAGGGGGGAGGGAGCTGCACAGGACGCTGAGCTGGAGGATTGCAGCCCTTGGCCCAGGGGGGCACTGAGTAACCTGTGTGTTGGGTCAGGACCCAGCCCAGTGCCCATGGCCGCCCCGCCCCGCCCCGCCCCGCCCCCAGCCCAGTGCCCATGGCCGCCCCGCCCCGCCCAGCCCCGCCCCCAGCCCAGTGCCCATGGCCGCCCCGCCCCGCCCAGCCCCGCCCCCAGCCCAGTGCCCATGGCCGCCCCGCCCCGCCCAGCCCCGCCCCCAGCCCAGTGCCCGGGCTCTGGGTGGGCACAGGGCCGCTCCGCCCCCCCCAGCTCTGGGTGTCCACAGGGCCGCTCCGCCCCCCCCCCCAGCTCTGGGTGTCCACAGGGACGCTCCGCCCCCCCCCCCCCAGCTCTGGGTGGGCACAGGGACGCTCCGCCCCCCCCCCAGCTCTGGGTGTCCACAGGGACGCTCCGCCCCTCCCCCAGCTCTGGGTGGGCACAGGGACGCTCCGCCCCTCCCCCAGCTCTGGGTGGGCACAGGGACGCTCCGCCCCTCCCCCAGCTCTGGGTGTCCACAGGGACGCTCCGCCCCCCCCTCCCCAGCTCTGGGTGGGCACAGGGACGCTCCGCCCCTCCCCCAGCTCTGGGTGTCCACAGGGACGCTCCGCCCCCCCCCAGCTCTGGGTGGGCACAGGGACGCTCCGCCCCCCCCTCCCCAGCTCTGGGTGTCCACAGGGACGCTCCGCCCCCCCCCAGCTCTGGGTGTCCACAGGGACGCTCCACCCCTCCCCCTCCTCCCCCAGCTCTGGGTGTCCACAGGGACGCTCCGCCCCCCCCAGCTCTGGGTGTCCACAGGGACGCTCCGCCCCCCCCCCCCCAGCTCTGGGTGTCCACAGGGACGCTCCGCCCCCCCCCAGCTCTGGGTGTCCACAGGGACGCTCCGCCCCCCCCAGCTCTGGGTGTCCACAGGGACGCTCCGCCCCCCCCAGCTCTGGGTGGGCACACGGACGCTCCGCCCCCCCCCCCCAGCTCTGGGTGTCCACAGGGACGCTCCGCCCCTCCCCCAGCTCTGGGTGGGCACAGGGACGCTCCGCCCCCCCCAGCTCTGGGTGGGCACAGGGACGCTCCGCCCCCCCCTCCCCAGCTCTGGGTGGGCACAGGGACGCTCCGCCCCTCCCCCAGCTCTGGGTGTCCACAGGGACGCTCCGCCCCCCCCAGCTCTGGGTGGGCACAGGGACGCTCCGCCCCTCCCCCAGCTCTGGGTGTCCACAGGGACGCTCCGCCCCCCCCTCCCCAGCTCTGGGTGGGCACAGGGACGCTCCGCCCCTCCCCCAGCTCTGGGTGTCCACAGGGACGCTCCGCCCCCCCCAGCTCTGGGTGGGCACAGGGACGCTCCGCCCCCCCCTCCCCAGCTCTGGGTGTCCACAGGGACGCTCCGCCCCCCCCCCAGCTCTGGGTGTCCACAGGGACGCTCCACCCCTCCCCCCTCCTCCCCCAGCTCTGGGTGTCCACAGGGACGCTCCGCCCCCCCCAGCTCTGGGTGGGCACAGGGACGCTCCGCCCCCCCCTCCCCAGCTCTGGGTGTCCACAGGGACGCTCCGCCCCCCCCCAGCTCTGGGTGGGCACAGGGACGCTCCACCCCCCCAGCTCTGGGTGTCCACAGGGACGCTCCGCCCCCCCCCCCCAGCTCTGGGTGTCCACAGGGACGCTCCGCCCCCCCCCAGCTCTGGGTGTCCACAGGGACGCTCCGCCCCCCCCAGCTCTGGGTGGGCACAGGGACGCTCCGCCCCCCCCTCCCCAGCTCTGGGTGTCCACAGGGACGCTCCGCCCCCCCCTCCCCAGCTCTGGGTGTCCACAGGGACGCTCCGCCCCCCCCAGCTCTGGGTGGGCACAGGGACGCTCCGCCCCTCCCCCAGCTCTGGGTGTCCACAGGGACGCTCCGCCCCTCCCCCAGCTCTGGGTGGGCACAGGGACGCTCCGCCCCTCCCCCAGCTCTGGGTGTCCACAGGGACGCTCCACCCCCCCTCCCCAGCTCTGGGTGTCCACAGGGACGCTCCGCCCCCCCCCCCCCCCCCCCCCCCCCCAGCTCTGGGTGTCCACAGGGACGCTCTGCCCCCCCAGCTCTGGGTGGGCACAGGGACGCTCCACCCCCCCAGCTCTGGGTGTCCACAGGGACGCTCCGCCCCCCCCAGCTCTGGGTGTCCACAGGGACGCTCCGCCCCCCCCAGCTCTGGGTGGGCACAGGGACGCTCCGCCCCCCCCCCCAGCTCTGGGTGGGCACAGGGACGCTCCGCCCCTCCCCCAGCTCTGGGTGGGCACAGGGACGCTCCGCCCCTCCCCCAGCTCTGGGTGTCCACAGGGCCGCTCCGCCCCCCCCAGCTCTGGGTGGGCACAGGGACGCTCCACCCCCCCTCCCCAGCTCTGGGTGTCCACAGGGACGCTCCGCCCCCCCCAGCTCTGGGTGGGCACAGGGACGCTCCACCCCCCCAGCTCTGGGTGTCCACAGGGACGCTCCGCCCCCCCCCCAGCTCTGGGTGTCCACAGGGACGCTCCCCCCTACCCCCCCAGCTCTCCCCCCCCAGCTCTGGGTGTCCACAGGGACGCTCCGCCCCCCCCCCCCAGCTCTGGGTGTCCACAGGGACGCTCCGCCCCCCCCCAGCTCTGGGTGTCCACAGGGACGCTCCGCCCCCCCCAGCTCTGGGTGGGCACAGGGACGCTCCACCCCCCCCCTCCCCAGCTCTGGGTGTCCACAGGGACGCTCCGCCCCCCCCCCCCAGCTCTGGGTGTCCACAGGGACGCTCCGCCCCCTCCCCCAGCTCTGGGTGGGCACAGGGACGCTCCGCCCCCCCCCCCAGCTCTGGGTGTCCACAGGGACGCTCCGCCCCTCCCCCAGCTCTGGGTGGGCACAGGGACGCTCCGCCCCTCCCCCAGCTCTGGGTGGGCACAGGGACGCTCCGCCCCTCCCCCAGCTCTGGGTGGGCACAGGGACGCTCCGCCCCTCCCCCAGCTCTGGGTGTCCACAGGGCCGCTCCGCCCCCCCCAGCTCTGGGTGGGCACAGGGACGCTCCGCCCCCCCTCCCCAGCTCTGGGTGTCCACAGGGACGCTCCGCCCCTCCCCCAGCTCTGGGTGGGCACAGGGACGCTCCGCCCCCCCCTCCCCAGCTCTGGGTGGGCACAGGGACGCTCCGCCCCTCCCCCAGCTCTGGGTGGGCACAGGGACGCTCCGCCCCTCCCCCAGCTCTGGGTGTCCACAGGGACGCTCCACCCCCCCCCCCAGCTCTGGGTGTCCACAGGGACGCTCCGCCCCCCCCCCCCAGCTCTGGGTGTCCACAGGGACGCTCTGCCCCCCCAGCTCTGGGTGGGCACAGGGACGCTCCACCCCCCCAGCTCTGGGTGTCCCACAGGGACGCTCCGCCCCCCCCCCCAGCTCTGGGTGGGCACAGGGACGCTCCGCCCCTCCCCCAGCTCTGGGTGGGCACAGGGACGCTCCGCCCCTCCCCAGCTCTGGGTGTCCACAGGGACGCTCCGCCCCCCCCCCCAGCTCTGGGTGGGCACAGGGACGCTCCGCCTGGCCCTAGCTCCATTCTCCCCTTCCCCGGGGCTCTGCCCTGTCTTTGAACCCCGCTCTGTTTGTGTGTCGATCCTCTCTGCTCAGCCTCCCTGCCCCGCCGCCATGCCTGGCCCAGCAGGCCCCGGCCTGCCCCAGCCCTGGCCTCCGTGCCCAGGCCCCGGCCTGCCCCAGCCCTGGCCTCCGTGCCCAGGCCCCGGCCTGACCCAGCCCTGGCCTCCGTGCCCAGGCCCCGGCCTGCCCCAGCCCTGGCTTCAGGCCCTGGCCTACCCCAGCCCTGGCCTCCGAGCCCAGGCCCCGGCCTGCCCACTGCCCCACCCAGCCTCTGCTGAGGACGGCGGGCCTCAGGGACATTCACTTTGGAGCGAGAGGGAGGTGGTATTGAGGAACTCAGGTGGGGGGCTGGGAAGGTGGCCTAGTGGCGAAAGTGCTCACCTCGTAAACATGAAGCCCTGGGTTCGATCCCTCAGCACCACATACACAGAAAAAGCCAGAAGTGGCACTGTGGCTCAAGTGGCAGAGTGCTAGCCTTGAGCAAAACGAAGCCAGGGACAGTGCTCAGGCCCTGAGTTCAAGGACCAGGACTGGCAATAAACAAAACAAAAAAAGAAACGGAGACTGCATCCTCTTCAAAGTTGTTCTGCTTGCTTGCTCCACTGGTTTTCTACCACTTGAGCCAAAGCTCCACTTCTGACTTGTTGCTGGTGGCCTGCTTGGGCTGGCCTTCCTGTGAGATCCTCAGGTTTCAGCCTCCGGAGCAGCTAGGATGGCAGGCGTGAGCCACCTGGAGTTTCTCTTGTAATTTTATCTCTTATTTGTTTCCTTACTACATTGACTAAGGACTCCAGAACAAGGCTTAACAGCAGGAGAAAAAGAGAGAGGGAGAAAGAGCGAGAGCAAGTGAGCAACAGAGAGAGAGAGAGAGAGAGAGAGGGAGGGAGGGAGGGAGGGAGGGAGAGAGAGAGTCTGGCTACACCAGAATCAGGCTATGCCCCCACCCCACCCCATGTGGTTTT
The DNA here is from genome assembly GCF_023159225.1 of Perognathus longimembris pacificus. Lineage (NCBI taxonomy): Eukaryota > Metazoa > Chordata > Mammalia > Rodentia > Heteromyidae > Perognathus > Perognathus longimembris. Next base: position 59,136 of record NW_025960766.1, on the reverse strand, counting down.
CACACAGCTATTTTGGGGTGTTAATTTCTTAGCTATTTGGGGAAAGCTTGCAGGCATAGTTGCTTATCTCTGAGGTCTGCGTTTGATCAGTGTGTGATTACGAATAAGGTCATGTTCCTTTTCGTTTTTTCTTTTTTTGCCAGTCCTGGGGCTTGAACTCAGGACTTGAGCACTGTCCTTGAACTTCTTTTTGCTCGAGGCTAGCACACTACCACTTGAGCCACAGCGCCACTTCTGGTTTTCTGGTGGTTCACTGGAGATGAGTTCTCTCAGGACTCTCCTGCCTGGTCTGGCTGTGGACCGTGGTTCTCAGATCTCAGCCTCCCGAGCAGCTGGGACGACAGGTGTGAGCCATGGGCCTGGCAGTGCTGACTTTGTTGAAGGAAGTCTGGTCCCCTTCCCTGTTTGCCCCCTCCTCCCCCCGCCTGGGAGCTGTGCCTTGCTGCTGCTCAGACAGGGGCTGCTTAACAAACCACCAGACGGGCTTGTGAACTTCAGCGAGGGGAGGGGGGACATGGTTGCCCAGGCCCTGAACCCCCCCCCAGTATTCAGGGAAGGAAGGGGCTGTCCTAGGCTGTGTCTGGCTTGGAGGGGGCACCGTGGGCCGAGCCAGACCAATTTCATAGACACTTAGCGTCCCTCCGTCCCAGTCTGTCTGCAGCCCGTCCGGCAGCTGCTGCGTTTCTGTAACACATCACACAAAGCTCGGGGCTCCTTCCTGCGGTGCTTTGCTCCTTCCTCTCCAAGGGCTGGGCCGTGAGGTCCTGCAGGTGGACGGGCAGAGCCCGGGGCGTGTACCAGCGAGGATGCCAAAAGCAACTCCGGGTGTCTCTGCTGAGTGCATTCCTGAGCTCATTAAAAATGAGTGGAGCCAGATGAAGACCGGGGAAGAGACAGCTGGCTGCTCCACCCCCCGCCCCCCCTGCACACAGCTGGAAGTGAGCTCCCTGCTCCTTCCCGTCCCAGCGCCTGTCCCTTCCCCTGCCTGTCCCAGTTCCACCCCTCTTGCGGCCAGCTGGTGCCCACCCGGTCCCAGTGCTTGGGGGTGGACGTGGGGTGGGGGCCATGGGTTTGGGCCAGCTGAGGTCATTCTTGGCATTGTACAGAGGGGCTGCGGGTGACGGGCAGGCGAACCGTGGAGGGAGCAGTCAGTTGGCAGGAAGGGATTAAGTGAGATACACAGTGAATGTGACAAGTCACTCAGCCGAGAGCAGGAAGAGCTTCTGCGACCCAAGGCAAGTAAGTCCAGGCCAAGAGAGTCACAGGAAGAGGCTCGGGCGGGGGTGGGGGTGGGGGTGGGCTCAGCGTCCAGGGAGGAGAACAGGGCGTGGCAGAGAAGCCTGAGCCACCATTCCCCGCACCTTTAGGCCTCTGGGGGTGGGGTGTGAGTGTGTGTGCGAATGGTTGTAGTGACTCATATGAGAGACATCTTTGGGAGATGTGCAATGGTGGGCTTGCCTCCTGGCTGCCTTGTATCCTGGAGAGGGGCACGCGCGTGGGGAGGAGAGGTCCGGTGGCCACGTTCACCTCTGGGCTCTCATCCCAAGGAGGACATCAGTTCCCACCAGCCTGGGCCAAGGCAGCATGAGATTCTATCTGGAGACAAAACCAAAACCACAAAAAAACCTGAAAAGAAAAGCAACAAGGCAAGGGAAGGGGTAGCATTGTTAAGGAAGAAATGTATTCTTTGCCTGACTTAGGTAACTGTAACCCCTCTGTGCATCACCTTTATAATAATCTTTTAAATATAAAAAAGAAAAGAATTAATCTGGGCAACGGTGGCTCACACCTGTAATCTTAGCTATTCAGGAGGCTGAGATCTGAGGATTGCGGTTCAAAGCCAGCCCCCAAGCAGAAAAATTCCGTGAGACTCTCATCTCCAATGAACCATGAAAAAGCCAGAAGTGACACTGGCTCAAGTGGCAGAGAGCCAGCCTCGAGCACAAAGAGGCTCAGGGACAGCGTCCAGGCCCTGAGTTCAAGCTCCAGTACACACACACACACACACACACACACACACACACACACACACACACATGCAAATGTGTGAGGCCAGAGGGGACGGCCTTCCCGCCTGACAGGACTGTGCAGAGACTCACTGTGCAACCCTCGGGCTATGAGTCTGTGACTCAGCCCCGATGTCGAGGATCATGTTGGGGAGCCACAGTGGGAGTCGTGTCAACAGGCTCGGGGCATTCCCATCTCCATGCATGAGTCAGTCTGGGGGGTCGACCGGCCAAGGGGACGCATCCGACCGGGCAGGGGACAGGTGCCCTCCTGCCCGAGAGCTCACCCGCCCCGCCCCACCCACCCCAAGCCGGCCGGAGCAGCGGGCCTGTGATTGGCTCTGGGCTGCCAGCCGGCTGATGGGCCAATCCTGATTGGAGGAGTCTCGCAGCAGCTTTGCCGTGATTGGCCCTGGCCTGGGGCCAGGCCCTCTGACGGGCCAATCCTGATTGGAGGAGTCTCGCAGCAGCTTTGCTGTGATTGGCCCTGGCCTGGGGCCAGCCCCCCTGACCGACCAATCCTGATCGGAGGAGGAGACTGGCTGCTGAGATTTATGAATGGCGGGTGGGCGGGGACTCCGCAGTGGACCCCGGGGAGGAACAGGACGCGTGGAGCCCCAGCCTCAGCCCCGCAGGGGCCACCGGGTAACGACGATGCCACTCACTTTGGCTTACTTCCTCGTGATTTTGTTCTAAACTGAGCTTTACTTTTAATTGATTATTTTTAATGCACCTAATCCACTACTTCCAGGCCAAGACTGGATTTCTGTGTCGGAAGCCAACAAGGCCTGTCTAGGTATCAGAGGGAAAGACTGGAGAGTGGATGGGCCACTGGGAGGGAGGGCTGGTCACCCTGGGGCCTGGGGGTGGGTGGGAGTGAGGGCCGGTCACCCTGGGGCCTGGGGGGGGGGCTGGGAATGAGGGCCGGTCACCCTGGGACCTGGGAATGAGGGCCGGTCACCCCGGGGCCTGGGGGGGTGGGAGGGAGGGCTGGTCACCCCGGGGCCTGGGGGTGGGAGGGAGGGAGGGCTGGTCACCCCGGGGCCTGGTGGGGGGAGCGAGGGCCGGTCGCCCCGGGGCCTGGGAGTGAGGGCTGGGAGCGAGGGCCGGTCACCCCGGGGCCTGGGAGTGAGGGCTGGGAGCGAGGGCCGGTCGCCCCGGCTGGGAGGGAGGGCCGGTCACCCCAGGGCCTGGGGGTGAGGGCTGGGAGGGAGGGCCGGTCACCCCGGGGCCTGGGAGGGAGGGCTGGGAGCGAGGGCCGGTCGCCCCGGCTGGGAGGGAGGGCCGGTCACCCTGGGGCCTGGGGGGGAGGGCTGGGAGGGAGGGCCGGTCACCCCGGGACCTGGGAGGGAGGGCTGGGAGGGAGGGCCGGTCACCCCGGGACCTGGGGACCAGCAGGAGAGCAGGTGCCCATCCTCCCTGTCTTCCGCAGTATGTCATCGGAGTCCCCTCACCTGTCAGGTGCCTTCCCTTGTCACTTTTCCAGCCCAGCTTTGTGACTGCGTGCTGGACGGAAAACTGATAAGGGTAGGCGGCTGACGCTCCGGCCTCCCGCACACCCAGGGGTCTCCCGGTTGCTTCTTGGAGAAAGGAGCTGGCATTTCTGTTGAGGACACCCGAGGCGGTGAGCAGGAAGTGCCCACCGGGGACCAGGCCCGAGCTCCCTGCGAGGGTTCCCGTGGCCTGCGGGAGCTGCGCAGAGGCAGACGACTCTGCTCCACTTTACTCTTCTGCGCTCTGGGCTTGACACCCCCCCCCCAGGGCAGCCTTGAGGGCACAGAGGGAGCCCTTCCTCCTGAGGCCCCTGTACAGCTTGGACGGTGGGTAAAGGGGTCCAGGGCTTTGGAACCCCGAGAGGCTTACTCGAAGGAAAGGGGAGAGCTGGGCATGGCGGGCCATCCCCATAATCCCAGCCACTCCGGAGACAGGTGCAAGGATTGCAGCTTGAAGTCAGTCCAGGCAGGAAAGTCTGTGAGACCCTTGTCCCCAATTACACACACACACACGCACACACGCACACACACAGCCAGAAGTGAAGGTGTGACTCAAATGGAAGAGTGCTAGCCTTGGGTGAAAACGCCCAGAGACAGTGCCCAGTGGTGGGCTCAAGCCTCAGGACTGGCACAGGAAAGAAAGAAAGGAAGGGAGGGAGGGAGGGGAGGGAGGGAGGGAGGGAGGGAGGGAGGGAGGGAGGGAGCGAGGGAGGGAGGACGGAAGAATGAAAGAGAAAAGCAAGAGAGAGTAAGAAAACCAAAAGAAGCAAGGAAGGAAGGAAGAAGGAGAGGGGAGGGGAGGGGAGGGATTGCGAAGGCCCATCTCAGATGGTTTCTGCGGTACAGCGACAAGATACTCGTTTGTCTTTTTCAGCTAAGAGGCGCTGTCTGGGAAGAGCGCTTCTGCGGCATTAACTAAACACGTTCTCTCCATTGTGTTGATGACGGTTGTTGATTCAGACGGGGCCGTTACAGCTCATCGTCACCTACATCAAGTCAAATTCAGCACATTTTTATCTTGAAGCAGCACAGGGCAGTCTAGCTGTAGCTGAGTAAGGAGACGCCAAGCTGTGTGTGTGTGTGTGTGTGCGTGCGTGTGCACGCGCGTGTGTGTGCGCGTGTGTGATTCCTGCTCTGTTCCACAAATGTTTTGTTCCCTGGAAGGTGAACAGGCCAGCACCTCCGTGGGAAAGTAATACAGTTAAGTAGTTGATTTTCCTCAAAGACTAAATACATTAAAACTGTTCTTCGCCGTCTTTCCTCTAGAGACACAGACATACTACAAAGTCCAGGTTAGCCTTGAAGCCCTCAATGTCCTCTGGCCTCCGCCTCCCAAGTGCCCAGATTACACAGAGATCCACCGTGCTTAGTAAAGCAACGGTTCCCCTCCCTCCCTCCCCCCTCCCTCCCCTCCCTCCCTCCCCCCCCTCCCTCCCTCTGTGTGATACTGGGGCTGCTAGGCCGGCACTCCACCACTTGACGTAGGCCCCTAACCCTTCAGTGCCCTGCTTTTGGTCTGGCGTGGGATGCGATCCTTCCGTTTAGGCTTCCGGCATAACTGAGATTACCGACGTGATCCTTGGGCTCGGTTGTTCCTTGAGATGGGGAGGTCTCACTAGCTGTGTGCCTGGGCTGGCCTTGAGCTGTGGTCCCCCCAACCTTTGCTTCCCAGGTAGCTGGGATTCTAGGAGTGCATAGCCCTGCTGGGCCCTGGCAAACAACTGTTCTGAACCTTAGCTGCTCATTGGGGTCATGGGGCCACTTTCAATGATGCTGGGAATTATATGAGAAGCTCTGGGCAGGAGCAGGCTTTGGAAAAGTGTAACAAAAACAACCCCAACCCCCCGAAGGTCAGCATTTTATGTTCACACGGGGCCTCTTGCTGCAGCGCGTGGACGCAGGAGGCTGGCTGTGTAGTGATGGTGCTGGGTCCAATGCAGAAAGTCTGAGTTGGAATCTCTGGGCATCGTAGCTGGGCCCAGACGGCTCCGTTGCCAGGCTGAGCGTTGCAGGAGGCAACTGTCGTAGCAGCCGGGCCCCTGGGAGCAGAGCGCCAGGCCCCTAACCTGGCCGGCTCTCCTCAATTCCTGGCCGGAGCTTAGGTAAGCCTACGACAGCACCACTTCCGGTTTTCTAGGGGTTCGTTGTACAGTAAGAATCTCATGGGCTTCCTGCCGGGCTGGTTTTGAACCGTGATCCTCGATCCTCAGGTCTCAGCCTCTGGAGTAGCTAGGACGACAGGTGTGAGCCCTCTCCCAGGGCAGCCTGGCGGCTTCTGCTCAGGGCTGCGGAGGCTGGCAGAGGCTTGTCGCTTCCTCCGTGCCTGGGTTCCAAGCCCCCCGGGACACCCGGCCACGGGGCCTGCGAGGGCTTGTGGTCGACGTGGGTCCGGCGGAAGCCCCCTGTGCGCGGACCTGCCAGCCCTCCCACCGCGGGCCGGGGACTCGCAGCCTCTAGGGAGCTGGGCTGGTAGGTGACATCCCCCGGAAGGGCGCGCGGTGCCCGTGGCTGTGGCCACACCTGGAGAGGTCTGGGTGGGGCCGCCTGCGGCGGGCAGCAAGGTTCAGGTGAGCGACAACGAGGCAGGTCCTGGCTCCTCGGACCCCCCCCCCCCCATCGGCCCCCACCACAGGCAGGAAGGTTCCGGGTGGGGATCGAGGTCATCTCGCACACCCTCATGAGATGGCCCGCGCAGATTCCACATGGTGTGACGTGCCCGTTCCCCTTGTGCGACACGCTTCACAAGCCTACCTTGCACGCTGCACAGCACCCCGGCCCGGGTGCTTCGGGCAGGGGCAGGGCGAGGGGAGGCTGTGAGATCTTCCATCCCCAGAGGCCCAGCCAGCACGTGGGCGCACGACCAGCCCCGTCTGCAGTCTGGCTGCCCATGAAAGGAGGGCTTACTGCTGGCCAGCGTGCCGCAGGCGGTGGATTCCACTGCGAATGCAAAAAATTCCAGGGTATTAAGCAAATGCGGGCTTTAGTCTGGAGAGCAGAAAGCTGGCCGGGGTAGATGGGAGAGGAGGAGGAAGAGGAGGAAGCGCAGATGTGCTCTGAGGCCAAGCACGCACCCTCGTGATTGAATCCCTGCTGAAGAATGTCTTCATCTTTATGCATAGAGGAAGAGGCAAATCCTGCTGTAAAAGGGAAAATGAAGAGGCGGGTCAGCCTAGGCCGGTCTAAGCCCTCCAGAGCCGGGGTCCACCCACGGGGGCAGCCTGCACACAAACTTCTGGGGCTGGTGTGGGGGCTCCAGAGTCCCCCCGATTTCTGTTGTGAACGAGACCTGTGGCCAGGAGGGACCTCGACGGAGCCGACGCCGGACCGTTCCCTGAGGCAGCAGGCGTGCGCACACGCATGCACACACGCACACGCGTGTTTGCCTTGCTCTAGCTTTTATCCTTAGTTTTCTCGGTCTGAGAACCGGACTCAAACTCAGAACCTGACACTTCCATCCATCGGCTAGAGCGCCACCGATGGAGACGCGCCTCTGAACCCCTGCAGCAGAGAGGAGGGAACCCACGCTCCCCGAGGCGGGGGGCCGCATCTCCTGAGAGCCGGCCCTCTGCCCCACTTAATGCCAAGGACGGCGGGCGGTGCCTGGGGCCCCGGCTGGCTGCCATGTTGGTCGTTTGCGTTGTGACGGGTTTTCCGGTCATCAGCACCTCCGTGTTTGGGTCCTCGCATCTCATCTCCGGCATGTGTGACAGGGCTGGGGGGACACCCTGGCTACGTTGCTCCCTTCCCCGGCCGTCACCGCCCCTCAGTGCGTCCTCAGCCTCGCCCTCCGGCAGCCCCTCTGCCGGCTGGGGGGGGCACGCTGAGGCGGGGGGGCCCCTCTGGGGGCAGCACTGGGGGACACACAGGGCCTCCCCGTGACGGGCACCGCCCTGCTCCTAGAGGCTCTACACTAGGTTAGACTTTGCTTTGACATTTTTTCCCTTTTATTTCTCTTATTTTCTGTGTATGTGGTGCTGAGGAATCGAACCCAGGGCTTCCTGTATGCTAGGCGAGCACTGCAGCGCTAAGCCACCTTCCCAGCCCCACTTTAATTGCTGTTCTAAAGGTGATGGGTGAAGCGTTACGTTACGTATGTGAGGCCAAGAGTCTGTTTCTTTGTGGACAGTGTCCCCCCTTCCCTCGCTCTCTCCCATGTCCCCCCCCCCACAAGTTGTGGAGTTCATTTTCCACATGGTGTCCAGTGAGGACCACGGCTGCGTGTGTTCACCTCCGTCCCTCCATTCCTGTGCCCCCCTTGCCCTCCCAGAGACAGACGAACCGACAGGACAAAAAGAAGAGGAAACAAAAACAGCAAAAAAGAAAACAGAAGCCTCTCGCCTCCATCTCCTGGGGTTCATTTCGACAGGCATTATTTTGTATGATCGATGGGTTAAACTTTCCTGTGGCCATCCGGAAAGGCAACGGCTTTAAGGGGGGAGGGGGAGAGGCACCGGGAACAGCACTCGAACTTGAACTTGAACTCCACTACGTGAGCCATACCCTCAGCCTGGAACGTGTGCGTGTGTGTGTGTGCACGCGCACGTGTGTGTATACGTATGTGTATGTTTGTGTGTGCTGGTTCTGGGGTTGAACTCCGGGCCTTGCACTCTTGCTTTGCTTTTTCACTCAAAGCTGAGCCTAGTGCTCTACCCCTTGAGCCACACCTCCACGTCTGTCATTTTGGTGGTTGGCGATAAGAGCCTCACAGATGTCCCTGCCTGGGCTGGCTGGCAGCTGTGGTCCTCAATCTCAGCCCCCCGAGTAGCTAGGACGACAGGTCTGAGCACCAGCCCTGCGCCCTAATCAAGACTTTTAAGCTCAATATATGTTGACCTCAAATTTTCTCATCCAAGTAAAGATTTTTAAAAATTAAGGCTGAGCACCAGTGGCTCACACCTGCCATCCTGCAGGAGATGGAGATCTGAGGGCTTCAGCTGGAAGCCAGCGGGCAGGAAAGTTCTGGAGACTCTTCTCTCCAATCACCTGGCAAGAAGCCAGAAGTGGGGGTGTGGCCGAAGCGACAGGTGCCAGACTTGAGCAGAACTCCAAGCCAGAGCCCTGAGTTCAAGCTGACACGAAAAGACAATTAAAGAGCAATTTTCATCATTTTAAAGCATGTTTAAAAAACCAAATAGTCCCTTTTCTTCTCCCTCCCTCTCTCCCTCTCTCCCTCCCTCCCTCCCTCCCTCTCTCTCTCTCTCTCTCTCCTCCTTTCTTTTGAGGGGCAATGTGGGAATGTCCCCAGGAACCCAACTGTAAATACTTTCCTCTGGGGGCATCACCACAAGAGAGGGTGCCATCTTACGAAAAACAAAACAACACCAACCTTAGCTTGGGACGGAACTCCAGGACCTGCACCTCCCCTCTCCTCCCCCCCCCCCCCAGTGCCAGGGCTCTCTCGGGAGGCTGAGTTCTGAGGAGCACAGTTCAAAGCCAGCCCAGAACAGCAAAGTCTGTGAGACTCTCATCCGCAGTGAACCATCCAAAGAAGCGAAGTTGTGCCTCGAGTGGCAGAGCTGAGCACAAAAGCTCAGGGACAGCACCCGGAACCTGAGTTCAAACCTCAGGATTGGCACTAAGACAAAACAACAACAACACCCGAACCCCGCACCCTTGATTTTTTAAAAACATTGATGTCACATTTATTTAAAGCTCTTCGCTTTTCCCCAGAGCAGGTGACCAGAGAGTATGAATGAGGTGAGGCAGGTCTGGAGGCCTGGGGTCTGCCTAACCCCCCCAGCCGCTCGGAGGGGGCGCAGGAGACGGCCAGGCCCGCCTCCCACCCCCTGGCAGGGTCTCTGTGCCAGCGGCTTTGCCAAGCCCCCAACCACAGCCAGGTGGGAACCGTTCCCTCTTTGTGGAGGCTGCTGGCTCAAGGGGCAGCCTGGACCCCTGGGTGCCGGCATCCTAGTGAAATCCCCTCTCCAGAGCGGGCCCTGCAAGTGCGGCCACACCGACGGTCCATGGGCATCTGCAGACCAAACCCACCTCAGTCGGGACATGGAGTTCAGGCCACGCGCTTGCAATTCCCTTTGGGGCTCCCTTCCCTGTGGGAAGCAGTAAGGCCCGTTCTGCTCACTGGGAAGAGGAGAGAAAACTCTAGCTAGCGCCAGTCCCCTCTTCCTGTCCCTTCTTCCTGTCCCCTCATCCCCTTCCCTCTTCCTGTTCCCTCCTCCTGTTCCCTCATCCCCTTCCCTTCCCTCTTCCTGTCCCTTCTTCCTGTCTCCTTGTCCCCTTCCCTCCTCCTGTCCCCTCCTCCTGTCCCTTCATCCCCTTCCCTCTTCCTGTTCCCTTTCCTCTTCCTGTCCCCTCTTCCTGTCTCCCCTTCCTGTCCCCTCTTCCTGTCCCCCCCTCCTGCCCCCTTCTCCTGTCCCTCTTCCTGCCCAGGGCTCGTGGGGGCCTGGGTTTCTAAACGGACACTCATCTTGAAGTTGGTCCTGCTGGCAGGCCACAAGTCCCAGGATGAGGGTCGTTGCCGTCATCTTCTTCCAGTGGCTTTCTGTGTCATTTCAGGGGAGAAGGAAAATGGACTGGGCTCCTCGTCATTCAGGAGCAGGGATGCCGTTCCTGGTCTCCCGAGTCCTGGCTTCTCTTCAGCCGCCTGCTGTCGCAGGCTGAATCCTGTTTTGCACACGGCTCTTTGGCTCTGAGCACGGGGTGCCAGCTGAGGACTGCCGGGCCCGAAGGCGCTACCCCCGCAAAACACCTGCCTTGGAGCGGGGTGCTCGTGGCTCCCGTGGTCATCCCAGCTACCGCGGAGGCCGAGATCCAAGGACCACGGAAGGCCCGTGAGACTCTATTGCCAAGGAGCTTCCAGGGAACCAGGCGCAGAGCTGTGGCTCAAGTGGTAGAGCTGCTAGCCTTGGATGAAGAAGCTCAGGGACAGACAGCACCCAGGCTCTGAGTTCAAGTCCTAAGACTGGCATTAAAAAAAAAACCAAATACACACACACACACACACACACACACACACACACACGAGTCCTGTGCAGGTGCACAGACGACTAGACAGGAGGATTCCCATGGGGTCACTCCCTTGGGCCACTAGCCTGCAGCACGTGGAAACGAACACCAGGAAGCTGGGGCTCGGGTGTGGGGGGAGGCGAGGCCGGGGGGGAGGGGGGAAGGGTGGAGACGCCCCGCCCCACAGAGCACAGCCACGGCCGTGTTCCAGGGGGGCCTCCCAGTGCCGGTGAGCTGCTTGGGCCGGGGGTGGAGGAGGGGCTTTGGCGCGAGTGGGGGGCTTCACCGGGCCCCTGTTCCCAGGCCAGCGGGGTGTCCTGCCCCAGTGTGCGCACGGACATTGCACGCTTACAACCCCCACTGCTCACTGTGTACTTGCTGCACACTCGCCGTGCGTGTCCACTGGGGTCTGTAGATTCTGCCTGGTGGGTGCCGGCCAGCGGCGTCTCCCACAGGCCCCCGGGGCCTGACACCCCAAAGCCCCCGGGGCCTGACACCCAAAGCCCCCGGGGCCCCGACCGCACCAGCGCTGCCCTGGGCCTCGCTGCGCAGGCTGCAGCTCGCTCTTTCTCGGGGGCCCCTTGGTCTCCGTTAAGCACCCCACGCCTGTTCTGTCCCCCACCATTCTTCTGCCCGGGGCTACTCAGCTTCAAGGCCCTCCCCGTCCAAGCTGGACCGGGCGCCTCCGCTGCCGCTGTCCGCGGTCCTGCTCGGGGCCTGGCCGCGCGGTGCCGGGCTGGAGGAAGCCAGGGCCCCGCCACCTCCGAGCGCCTGCCTCGTTTAGTTCTCTGTCCACTTGAAATCGGGCTGGGTACTTTTAAGGCTGTGAAACAACAGATCTTCCTTTCTTGGGGGTGGTACCAGGATTTGAACTCAGGACCTGATGTTTGCTGGGCTGGTGCTCTACCACTTGAGCCACAGTGCCATTTCTGGCTTTGGGGTGCTTAATTGGAGATAAGAGTCTAGCCGACTTTCTTGCCCAGGCTGGCTTTGAACCATGGTCCTCAGATCTCAGCCTCCCGAATCTCTAGGATGACAGGTGCAAGCCGCCAGGGTGCTCAGCTCCTACATTTGTGTTTTGTTGTTGTCTCCGTGGAACACCCTTCCACCCCAGGAGGAGGCAGAAGGAGGCGCAAGCACTTGACCAGCAGCAGGGAGGGTCGCCTGTCCGCTGGTGGACAGGTGAAGAAAGCCAGAGTCAAGCAGGAGGCGAGGCAGGTGAGGTGCTGTCCCAGCCTGGATGTCAGAGGAAAGCCCAGGTTGGAGACAGCTGGTTGTCATGGTTACAGAGGCAGGGGACTCCCAGGGGGCGGGGCTGTAGAGGGGGATGGCAGAAAAGCTGCCGCTGTGCCAGAGGGCTGGGTGAAATCCCGAGGGGCTCCAGGCTGGGGGGGGGCAGCAGGCGTCGGGGTGCCGGGGCAGAGCCGGGCAGGGCCTGGAGCACGAGTCCACTGATGACCGGTGTTTGTGGTTATGTGGGGGTGGGATGGATAACTGGAAAAGAAGAGAGCGTAACACCACAGGTCTTGTGGGACATGAACATGTGCTGTTCCCTGCAATCTTCTGGAGGGGCCTGGAAGAGTTTCCTATCACAGGTGGCACTAGAATCTTCTGGAAGGGCCTAGAAGATCTTCCTATCACACAGGTAGTGCTGGAATCTTGCAAGTTTGGTGTCACCTTTGTAGGCTCATAGAACTGGCTTCCATTCATTCATTTATTCATTTATTCATTCATTCATTCTGCCTGTGTGTGTGTGTGTGTGTGTGTACATGCACAGGCGCGTGCACTGGGACTGGGACTTGAACTCGGACCCTGGGGACCATCCCTTAGTTTTTGCACTCAAGACTGGGGCTCTACTACTTGAACCGCAGTTCCCTTTCCAGCTTTTTTTTGGTGGTTCATTGGAGATAAGAGCCTCATGGACTTTCCTGCCCACGCTGGCTTTGAAGCAGGATCTTCAGATCTCGGCCTCCTGAATAACGAGGATGACAGGTGTGAGCCACTGGACCTTCGCTTTCTTTCTTTCTTGTTAGTTTTTTTTTTTTTGCCAGTCCTGGGCCTTGGACTCAGGGCCTGAGCACTGTCCCTGGCTTCCTTTTGCTCAAGGCTAGCACTCTGCCACTTGAGCCACAGCGCCACTTCTGGCCGTTTTCTGTATATGTGGTGCTGGGAATTGAACCCAGGGCTTCATGTATAGGAGGCAAGCACTCTACCACTAGGCCATATCCCCAGCCACCAAAGTAAACATTTCTTAGGTTAAAATAAAGATTAACCAGCACTGTGTGTAAAAGTGCCTACCTATTTGTCTGGCACTGGTAGAAATGATCAGCTATTAGGTAGCTAAATTTATTTCTTGAGCCTCCACAATCTCCAATAATAAATAATACCCCCCTCCCCAGCAAAAAATGAAATTGGCTAGCTAGAAGACCCCAGTGGCTCCATGAGATCCTCAGGGATTCTGTAAATCTTGATCCTGAAGCGTGTGCGTGCACACACATGCACACACACCCCCACACCCATACTGTCACATGAAGCTTTTGCACACTAGAAATGTGTAACCATCCAAACGGAAAGTGCTGATCACAGTTGTAAGTGCAACAAATCTCCGTTTTTTGTTTTTTTTTTGAGGGATTTGCTGTGGGTAGGCATTTAAGCCATTCTTATAAAGTGCAGGGTGACTGGTGATTGGGCCACAGGTTGTCAATCTGTGTCTGAGGTGGACGGCAGCCTTTCTGGCCTCTACTCACCTGAGGGCAGCAGTTCCTGGTCCCCCAGCCAGGATAACCAGCATGATGACATGTCTAGACAGGCCAGACTGGTGGGTGGGGAGGAAAGGGGAGACATCACCTCCCTGATCTCCCGAGAGTGCTGTGTCAGTGGTAAAAACATGTCCAGAACTACAAAGTCGGGCTGGGAACATGGCCTAGTGGCAAGAGCGCTCGCCTCCTACACATGAAGCTCTCGGTTCGATTCCCCAGCACCACACATATGAAAAATGGCCAGAAGTGGCGCTGTGGCTCAGGTGGCAGAGTGCTAGCCTTGAGCGGGAAGAAGCCAGGGGACAGTGCTCAGGCCCTGAGTCCAAGCCCCAGAACTGGCAAAAAAAAAAAAAAAAGAACTACAAAGTAAGTAGAGGCGTGGCCTTCTGGATTCTTAGTAAATTCACACAGGCACAAACATGATGGCCTTTCTTGTTTGTAACAGTACTGGGCTTGAACTTGGGTCCTGGGTGCTGTCCCTGAGCTTTTACGTTCAAGGCTAGCGCTCTACCACTTGGACCACAGCCCTACTCCTGTTTTTTTGTGGTGGTTAACAGAGGTAAGAGTCTCAGGGACTTTCCTGCCCTGGGCTGGCTTTGAACACCAGTCCTCAGCTCCCAGTCTCCTGAGTAGCTGGGATTGCAGGTGTGAGCCACCAGCGCCCAGCCTAAGAGCCATTTAAATTGTTAACAGTTCTTATCAAGAAGCCAAGATGAGGGGCTGGGGATATGGCCTAGTGGCAAGAGTGCCTGCCTCGGATACACGAGGCCCTAGGTTCGATTCCCCAGCACCACATATACAGAAAACGGCCAGAAGTGGCGCTGTGGCTCAGGTGGCAGAGTGCTAGCCTTGAGCAAAAAGAAGCCAGGGACAGTGCTCAGGCCCTGAGTCCAAGGCCAGGACTGGCCAAAAAAAAAAAAAAAAAAAAGAAGCCAAGATGACAGGGAGAGAAACAACTTCTAATGCACTGAAGGGAGATCATAGAGAAAATAAAGTGTTTCTAGCCAGTCACTACACACACACGCACACACACGCCAGGATTCTGCAGTTATTAATACTACCTTGTGAGCAATATCGAGCTGTAGAAATAGCAAGACTCTTTGTAGGCACATTTTTCTAAGCCTTTAGCTAAAATCCGGAAACCTCATTTATCCTAAGCAGTGGCTGGAGGTATTCACGGTAACCAGCTTGGGGGTGTGGGGGGGATGGTAACCAGCTTGGGGGGTACGGGGGGGATGGTGACCAGCGTGGATGGTGACCAGCTTGGGGGGTGTGGGGGGATGGTATCCAGCTTGGGGTACGGGTGGATGGTGACCAGCTTGGGGGTGTGGGGGGATGGTGACCAGCTTGGGGGTACGGGGGATGGTGACCAGCTTGGGGGGTATGGGGGGATGGTGACCAGCTTGGGGGGGTGTGGGGGGATGGTGACCAGCTTGGGGGGTGTGGGGGGATGGTGACCAGCTTGGGGGGTGTGGGGGGATGGTGACCAGCTTGGGGGGTACGGGGGGATGGTGACCAGCTTGGGGGGTGTGGGGGATGGTAACCAGCTTGGGGGTATGGGGGATGGTGACCAGCATGGATGGTGACCAGCTTGGGGGGTGTGGGTGGATGGTAACCTGCTTGGGGGGTACAGGGGATGGTGACCAGCTTGGGGGGTGTGGGGGATGGTGACCAGCTTGGGGGGTGTGGGGGGGGATGGTGACCAGCTTGGGGGGTGTGGGGGGATGGTGACCAGCTTGGGGGGTGTGGGGGGATGGTGACCAGCTTGGGGGGTGTGGGTGGATGGTGACCAGCTTGGGGGGTACGGGGGGATGGTGACCAGCTTGGGGGGTACGGGGGATGGTGACCAGCTTGGGGGGTACGGGGGGATGGTGACCAGCTTGGGGGGTACGGGGGATGGTGACCAGCTTGGGGGGTGTGGGGGGATGGTGACCAGCTTGGGGGGGTGGGGAGAATTGCAGATTCAGAGCAACTGGTCCATTGCACAAACACAGCTGCCCTCCCATCACTCACGTTCCCTCCATCCGCGTGACCTTTCCACCCACCTGTCTCTAGAAACATGCTGTTGTTTTCAGACCATGCATTAGCTCAGTTAGACTGTTCTAGATGAGTACAGTGACCCACATAGTTCTTATTTAATCATGGGTGATTCCTAAATAAGCAATTGTTCTGTGTCAACAAACCCTACAGAACACTTTTCCGAGCGCATATTTTAGATTCTCACATGCTTTCTAGATCTGGGTAGCCTTTTCCTTTCAGAACCCCAGCATCTCTCTACATTGAGCTAAAGTCCTAGTTTCAGTGAAATTTGCTTTAGTTTCTAGATATTCTAAAGGCCCTCCTCCCTCCCCTTCTCCTTCTCCTTCTCCTTCTCCTTGCCCCCCTTCTCTTGTTCCTCCTCCTGACACAGCCATGGTCTATTTTCTTCTAACTCCGCCCAGTCCCCCTGTTTGTGTCGGTGCTGTAGGCAGTCTCTGTGCTACCTGGACTGGTTCTCTGCAGGACTCTGTCTTAGTCTGAAGCGAGGTGCTCCAAGACATAGCAGAGTCTGAGTAAGAAAACTCAGCTGTTCCCAATATCTCAATAAAAACCATGTGTTGCAGTCCTTGCATCCGCCTTTCTCTCGCCGCCCCCACCCCCCCACCAGTCCTGGGCTTGAACTCAGGGCCTGGTCGCCGTCCCTGAGCCTCTCGGTGCT
The DNA here is from genome assembly GCF_023159225.1 of Perognathus longimembris pacificus. Lineage (NCBI taxonomy): Eukaryota > Metazoa > Chordata > Mammalia > Rodentia > Heteromyidae > Perognathus > Perognathus longimembris. The sequence goes on along the minus strand of NW_025960766.1, from coordinate 43,217 downwards.
CAAGGCCAGCTAGGGCAATACCACGTGAGCCACCGCATCATTTCCTGCCTTTCCTGAGTAGCTAATTGGAGATGAGAGTCTCACAGACTTCCTGTCCTGGGCTGCCTTTGAACCCTGATCCTCTGGTCCGGCCTCCTGGTAGCTGGAATGAGTAACTCTAGTATTTAAATGATCCTGTAAGTAGCTGTGAAAAGGGGTTCAACTCCAGAAGCCCAGGCTATGAGTGGAAGGCATCATGGCCAGTGACGCGCCTTCCACCGGTCTCCCCACCTCTCCCAGCCCACCCTCCTTCCGGTCTTGGGTCTCCGTTCTCGCGCACGTGTGTCGAAAGCCACAGTGGCATCTCCAGCTCGACTGTGAGCTGGACTGGCTGTGCAGGCCAAGGGCAGCTCCTCTGAGCCAAAGTGACCTTTAACAACACACTAGTATCAAAGGACCTTCTTGGATTTCTGGAACCTTCCAGAAGGTTGCCAAGTGAGCAGAGCTGAGCCGAGTGGGAACACAGCCACCCAGGGGACACAGAAGGACTGACGATGGCGAGGGTCTTGGGTACCACAAATCCCGGCTGTATAACAGACCTTCTGCTTTTAGCACTCATTTAGCGCTGCGTCGTCTTCCTGTTTCTCCTGTACTGGGGCTGACTGCAAAGCCGGAGGCTCAGGTCGCGGCCTCCCCAGGAGCTGGGGTGACAGGAGTGCGGCAGCACCGGCGCTGGGTGCTGACTCTCGTGCTGCTCCCCCGACACGGCTCGGGGGCTGGCAGGGTGTCGTTCGTTCTCCTCTCGGTAAGGTTCGGCTCTTTAGGAGTCAGGATGGGGAAGGATTAGGTAACACGAGGCAGCCAGGAATTCGGAAAGAAGCAGTATATTGAGACGCACAGAAACACTCTTCTTTTTTTAACCCGTCACCTCCTGCGTAAGCTGCAGCATTAGCACCAGGGGAAAGCGAGGAGGAGCAAGGGCAGCGCTCCCCACCCGGGCTTGCTGGCCCCCCAGAGGGATGAGCTCCGGAGGCTGGGGAAGCTCGCGATCGCTGGGAAGGCAAATCCTTGCGGAGATGACTCCTCCAGGCACGAAGTCTTCACTCCAGGATAAACGTCTGCTTTGTAATGAAAGTGCAACACCAAGAGGGATTGAGAGCAAAAACAGCGGGTGCCATGGCTCATGCCCGTAATCCCAGCTACTCAATAGGCTGAGATCAGAGGGTTCAAAGCCAGCCAGGGCAGGAAAGTCAAGGAGACTCTTATTTACAATTAACCAGAAAAGGCCAGACGCGGAGCTGTGGCTTGAGTGGCAGAGCACCGGCCTTGGGCACACAATTTCAGGCATAGCACCCAGGTTCTGAGTTCAAATCCCAGGATTTTTTCATACAAAATAAATTTTAAAGTGAAGGTAAACATTTATTCTAAAATAACTTTAGGTCAGGTTCTGCTTTTACTCCTGATGTTCAAATAGCTTGGGGTGTCTCCTTTTGAGCACCCACACTTCCGTCAGTGTGTCTGTTTCTGCTTGCCTGCCTGCCTACTTCAATCCAACACTGGCAAGGTGTTTTTTTTTTTCTTTCCCCCACCATTGTGATGTGTCTGGAAATTCTTATTCTGTGATCACAGACAAGGGCCCTAGAGCGTCTTTACTTGTACAAGGAAACTTTACAACCCCTCACTGGGCCCTGGCGACGTTAGGAGCTGAAATGCATGTAGCTGTCAGATTCAGGCTTGTGGCCACGTTTAGCAAGTGGGTATGCAGAATAAGTGAACCCCGAGGTAGGGGCGGAAGTGGGGTGTTTGGGGGAAAGCTCACAGCCAGCGGTCCCACTCTGGGCTTAGGCACAGACTAGCTGAGTACATCCCATTACTGGTAGCCGATTAACAACGTCGAAATGTTCTTTCCCCGGCCCAGGTGGCCCCATGCACTGCCCTTGAATCTGGCCCAGCCTGGGCCCTGCTTTGCCCAGGAGACTGGGGTAAAGGAGACTGGAGTCCTGGGCCTTGCTGTGTCACCCGGGTGCCCCTGGAATGCTTCCCCCGAGCCTGTCCATAAGAAAATAACCCAGAGACGAGAAGTCCTTGAAGGAGAAACAGGTTCCCTGGGCAACGGCCTGCACCTGCAGCCAGCCATGCCACGCCACGCCACGCCACGCCACGCCACGGGCACCACCTTGGGCAGCCCAGACGGTGCTCCAGCCAAACACAGCTGCACAGGCAAGGCCAGGACCGTCTCTGCTACCCCCACAAAGCCACGGCAAAGAACTCACTGATTGCAAGTATTTGAAGCTCAGAAAGGGCTGAGCCCAAATTGGGATTTCATTAAAGGCTCTCAGCTTTTGTTTGTTCCTTTTTCAAAAAATGTGGGTTTGTTGGGTTTTTTTTGGGGGGGGGGGAGGGCATAGCTGCTAGCGAAGACCCATTCATATAAAACACAGGGACTGGGGTGAGTAGGGTCCTAACTGCAGTGAGGATGGCTGTAAAGCAAAAATCAGTGCGGCAGACGTCATCTAGCCATGACCTGTGGAGGGGGACGTTTGCTCTCTGTAACACTATCTTCCACGCAACTGGTGTCAAAACCGTACTGTTGTTTAGTCACCTGCGGTGGTCAGTGCTCCTGTTTGTCCTCAGTGCAGACATGCCCCTCGTCTTCCACTCAGCTTGCTCATGATTATAACTCTGCTTGTTCAGATCTGCTGGGAAGGCGGGCTCCTGCTTCTGAATGAAACTTTCCTTAGAGCTTAAACATGGGGCGTTATTTAGCCTGGACAATAGGCTTGTTTTCAGGCGTCTAGCACTCTAGCTGGTCAACAAAATCTTGGCTTTACACCTGGGTTGTTTCTTGCTTTTGCTATTTGATGCATCTAGATTAGATGATTATCACTTCCATTTACTAAAAAAAACCCAAAACAACAAAAACGTTAAATGCATCAGAGACTGGGAAGGACCGGTGGGACACACCACGAACTCATTCCATGTCCAGCACAGAACCAGCAGGTGTGATTTCTAACTGCGGGGCATGGTGTTTTCCAGCCTGCAAATTGCTTTCAGGTGTGATAGGCCTTTGAGTCTGGGTTCCATGTGCCCAGAGAGGTCGTGCACTTCCATCCAATTCATGTGGAAACAACTATGGGCAGTAAAAGTCCTCAATGAAACCAACCGTAACCACATCTAGTCACACTGCTGTGGGGGGAGGGAACCTCTTTCTTGAGTAGTAATGTCACAATGTGTCTTCTCTATGATTTTACAGTGAATATAAAACCCTGTAGCTATAGCTGAGTGCTGGGGGCTAACGCCTCTCATCCTGGCTACTCAGGAGATCCGAGGATCACAGGTCAAAGGCTGACTGGGCAGGAAAGTCCCTAAGCCACCTGGAAACCATAAGTGGAGCTGTGGCTCAAAGTGGAGCACCAGCCTTGAGCAGAAAAGCTCAAGGACCAGTGCCAAGCCTGGAGTTCAAGCCGAAAGGTTGTATCCTGGCCAACCAGGGCTTGCGCCCACAGTAAGGAAGTGGCCGGCACTCGATGGGGCTTAGGAGTCTTGACTTAGCTGTGCACAGCGTCCGCTGTCCACCATCAGGATGGTAAAGAACAGCAGTGAGTCACCTGGGTTTTTAAAGGTAGAAGCTATGCGTTCTACAGCAGGTGGTCGCGCAGCACGGATGCAGGGGGTCAGAGCAAGTCACAAATGGGTTAAGCAAGCCATTTACGGGAGCATAATTTTGCGATCAAGCTGACCTAATATCAACTTTCACAACCGTATCCCTAGTATCAACTAAGCAAGCATGAGTACTCAATCCTAAGTGAACCGACCTGACAGTCACCATGGCGTTTCGGTACCTACTATGGCTATTTCTAGACTCTATTGCTACCGTCATTTCTACAATCAGTTACTATGGCTGCTATCTAGATACAGAGAGGAACAGGGGCCACGCGTTTCTAAATGTCAGACTACCAGGAACCACTCTCAAGAGCGGGGTGCCGCCCTCCAGCCTGGAGCCGCCAGACGGGCGTCACAGGAGCCAGGAGCGGACTCTTGTTTCTAGGGGGGGGGGGGGGGGGGGTGGCACACGCTTGTTGGTTTTCGCGCCAGGACTGACACAACAGCAACAAACCCGGTGGCTGCCATTGCGCTCAGTTCTTGTTCCGGAGTGGAGAAGGGGTGCACCTGCAGTCCTGGGTGAGGAAGGCCACGTGGCGCGCGAGGCCCCGAGGGGGCACCTAGGACGCACGGACGGACGGACACGCGTGCCAGGGGCCGGCCTCCGGTGGGGGTCGGGTCTGTAGGCGGGGGCCTGGGCGGGCTGGAACCCGGGGCCCGCCCGGGGCTCGCGCGGCCCGGGGCGTGGGGAGACGAGCGCGCCGGCGGCGGCGGCCGGGACGGGGAACGGCCGCGCGCGCCTGCGCACTGCGGAGGACGCGCCGGCCCGCGCCTCCCGGCCCGCGCAGGCGCGCTGCCTAGGCGGCCCAGTACGCCTGCGCGCGGGGGCCTCCCGGAAGCGGCCTCCCCGCCCGGCCGGCGCCACGTCGGTCCCCCGCGTCCGGCGCCGCGCTCCGATGGCGTCGCGGGGCCCGGCGCTGCTGCTGCCGCTGCTGCTGGGGCTCCTGCTCCGCGCCGAGCCGTCGCGGGGCGCCGAGCTCACCTTCGAGCTGCCCGACAACGCCAAGCAGTGCTTCCACGAGGAGGTGGAGCGGGGCGTGCGGCTCTCGCTCGACTACCAGGTGCGGCGCGGCCCTGGGGGGGCGCCGGGGGGGCGGGGGGGCGGACCCCCTCCTCCCGCCCCGCCGGGGCCGCCCCCTCCCCCGCCCCTCGCTCCCCGGGCTTGGGGTGGGCCTGGGCCCCCGTCGGGGAGAGGAGGGCCCCGTGGACGGAGCCGCCCCCCGCCCCCCCCCCCGGCCGTCCGCCCCCAGCCGCCGTGCCGGCGAGGCGAGGCCTCTCCACGGGATCCGCTGGGCCTCGGCGCCGGCGCCGCCCCCCGCTCCCGCGCTCCACCGCCGGAAGACGGGGTCGTTGCCATACGGCGCGGGAAAGCCCGCTCCCGCCCGCCCGCCCTCCAGGGTCGGGGCGCACGGCTCACAGCCGCTGGGGGAGCAGCCCGGGCCCCGGGGGCCCCTGACCCGGGGGGGGGCGGGGGTAGCCGGCAGACCCGGGGGCGGAGGGCCCCTCTGTGCTTAGAGGCGCAGGGGGAGGCTTGTGCCCAGACGCAGGTTCGTGAAAGACAGCCACAGAATAGTGGTGATGGTGTGGTTGGACGGCCTCAGGGGTGATGGCCACTGCCGGCCTCCGGTGCCAGGGCCGTCCGCCCTGACGTCAGACATCCCACCAAGGAGCCGGCAGGGTGCCTGCGGCTTTCCACCAAGGTCGGAAGAAATTAACCGTGTGACCGCCGTGTGTTTGTGCATGCGGGCCTACTGAGGCTTTCGGTCAGGACCTGGGTGCTGTCCCTTAGCTTTTCTATTCAAGGATGACTCTGCCACTTGAACCCCAGCGCCACTTCCGGCCTTGTGTTGGTTAACTGGAGGTGAGAGTCTCAAGGACTTTCCTGTTGGGCTGGCTTTAAACTGCAGTCCTCACCTCTCAGCCTCTTGTGAGTAGCTAGGATTACAGGTGTGAGCCACTGGTACCCAGCAACTGTATCCCTTAGTCCTTTCATCGATGCATTGACGGTCACCGTCCTTGACGACCTGTGTGATTTTTACCCTCTGCTGTCTTAACTTTCCCTGTGTTTACATGGGGAGCTGGAACTGACTGGTTCCTGAGGCCTCTCCTCCAGCATCGTCCACCCCTGTATGAAGTCCCTCAATGTACACGTGCCTCTCTTTGTAGCCAGTCACTGCTGACTTTACTGAATGCTGCTGTTTTTGTGTTCAGTGGTTGCCAATTTTACTAGATGTCACCAAATCCATTTAGCAAGCCCAGAACGACCAGTTTGTTTGCAAAACGGAGCCGTCAATTCTCAGGTCACGTCAGCCTCATCATCTTAGGCAACTTTCTTAACTCCGGTGCCTCAGTTTCCTCTGCTGTAAAATGGGACACGTTAGGCTTGTGGATCAAAACTTTGGGAGTCAAGCCCATGGGGGCTCAGATCTCAGCCTTGCACTGTCATGCAGTGACTGTGGCCGTTTGACTAGACTTTGCTCAGGCCCAGCAGAGTGGGAGGTGTTCTGCCCTGCCCTGGGAGCTGATGGGCGCTTGCGTGGTGGGAGTGTTGAGAGCATTAGGCCACAGTGAGTGTTGAGTGTGTCACGTGTGTCACACACATGCCCGTGGCCACAGTGGATGTTCTGTGTGTCCCCCGGCAGGTAATCACTGGAGGCCACTACGACGTGGACTGCTATGTGGAGGATCCCACGGGGAACATTCTCTACCGCGAGACCAAGAAGCAGTACGACAGCTTCACGCACCGGACCGAGGTCAAGGGCGTGTACCAGTTCTGCTTCAGTAACGAGTTCTCCACGTTCTCCCACAAGACTGTCTACTTCGACTTCCAGGTGGGGGATGAGCCCCCCATTCTCCCAGACATGGGGAGCAAGGTCACCGCCCTCACCCAGGTGAGTGGAGAGCCTCCCTGTGTGTGTGTGTGTACTCGTTTTTTCTCCTTTCTGTGTCAGCAAACGAGCAGAGTCACCATTTGCCTCCACCCTCCTTCCTCTTCACTCTGACCCCGCAGAATCTCCATTCCGCCCTCTGCTTTCTTTATCAGCGTCTCTTTGACAGTCTTACTAGCCCAGTACTGGCGGTTCACGTCTGTCATCTCAGCTATGCGAGATCTGAGGATTGCCATTCAAAGCCAGCCCAGGAGGACAGATCCACGAGACTCTTAACCTCTAGTTAAACAGCAAAAAAGGCGGAAGTGAAGGTGTGGCTCAAGTGGTAGAGAACCTGCCTTGAATGGAAAAGCCAAGCAAGAGCATGAGGTTCTGAGTTCAAGTGAGTGAGAGAAAGGCCTATCTGCTTCTTGGCACTCCTGGGCCATAGTGACTTGTCACTCCTGTTCACGGTCCCTTAGTGAGCCGTTGTCACCTGTCACTCCTGTTCACAGTCCCTCAGTTCCTGTTGTCACCTGTCACTCCCGTTCACGGTCCCTCAGTTCCTGTTGTCACCTGTCACTCCTGTTCACGGTCCCTCAGTTCCTGTTGTCACCTGTCACTCCCGTTCACGGCCCCTCAGTGAGCCGTTGTCACCTCTCCTGTTCATGATCCTTTAGTGAGCTGTTGTCATACAGCAAATCTGGGTGAACAGAGGGCGGGCAGGGCCTGTCCTGGGTGGACATTTTTTTCATGACAGTCGCCTGTGGTTCTCATGACTTTCATAGTTCATTTCACTTTGGCTTACTGCTATTTGAACTTGGGGCCTTGTGTTTGCAAGGCACACTCTCTGCCACTTGAGCCATGTCCCCAGTCTCACAAGGTTGGTCTATCAGACCCTGGACTCCCACTTGCTCTTCCTTGGGCATGCAGCCGTATTTGTGGTCTGATTGTCTTTCCAGAGAAACTTGAAAGACAGGAACCGTCATCTTGCCTGTGCGTGTCCCAAACCCAGGTGGCAGTGTCTTGAGTGTCAGGTGGGGCAGGTTACCTCCGGTGCCCTCTAAGGTGGCTACATCACTGTGCACTCTGGTTTGGGGCGCACCCATGAAGTCCTGATGGCCGCCCCACCCTCCGCCCTCTCTGAGCAGCCAGCAGATGCTTCTGCATGGTTGATAAAATATGCACCATCTACACTCATTTATTCACATTAATTAAAATTAAATTAACAAAGCCATGTGCCAGTGGTTCACCCATCATCCCAGCTAGTCAGGAGGCTGAGGTCTGAGGACCAGAGTTCAGAGCCAGCCTGGGCAGGAAAGTCCATGATACTCTCATCTCCAGTGAACCACCAAAAAAATCTGGAATGGGGCTATGGACCCAGTGTTTGAGTTCAAGCCCTAGGACTGGCACCAAAACAAGATGCCACGTTCAGGCCTCCGTGCTGATAGGTCCACACACAAACTTAAATCACAGTTCACTTTCCCGTTTGCGTTGTGGGAGTCTGCTTTGCATCGCCCTGGCTTTGTTTGAGCCCAGGAGTGGCTGCCGTCGGCAGGTTGAGCTGAGGGTGGGGATTGTATGTAAGGTCTTTTGTAACTCTGGAGAGTTCTGTTGGGCTGGTGAAACAGTACCTCTGAGTGAAACGTTTTGTAAGCCTGACCACGGGACTTCCTCTTGAGCCAATTGGGGGGGGGGGGCAGTCAGATGGGGAAAAGCCAGAAGACTCCGGTCTGCACCTAGGAGTGTGGTGCTGTTGTGGGGAGGAAGAGCTTAGATTCCTTCTCCTGCCTCCAAACATCTCTTTCTGCCCAGCTTCAAAATAAGGCCACTTGAGCCCCAGGTACCAGGTGCTGGTGCTCTCGCCGGCAGCCCTAGCTTCTCAGAAGCTAGAGATCTGAGGATCCTAGTTTGAAGCCAGCCAGGGCCAGGAAAGTGCGCAACTCTCATTTCCAATAACCACACCCAAAAGCTAGAAGTGGACCTGTGGCTCAAGTGGCAGAGCACCAGCCTGAGTGAGACAGCTGAGGGACAGTGAGTGCCCTGGCTCTGAGTTCAAGCCCCAGGACCAGCATAAAGCAAAGGAAGGAAGGGAGAGGAGAGGAGAGAAAGGGAAGGAAGGGAAAAGTTTGGAAGAATGAACTAGTGGCTATTTGAGCTATTTAAAAAACAAACAACCCTGAAGCCTGCTTTGGAATCCCCGTAACCTCATTTTACAAGGTTTCCGAGTCCCTCATTCCCACCTTGGGTACCTGTGCTGCTGCGGGTCTCCTGGCTGCTGTAGTGACCGACCTGAGTTCACTTGGCCCGTCGCCCTGAGTCCTGCTGCACCTGGGAAGGAATGCCGGGCCATTCCAGCAGTGCCCAGCTGGGCGGCTCGGGGGCGGGTTAACGTAGTTAGGTTTCTTGTTCCTTCCCAGGCTGTTCCTCCTAGTCCACCTGGGCAGTGGACATGGCTGTTGTGGGGAAACAGGAGCAAGCTCATGGCTGCTGCCATGGCCTCTGGCCCTGGAGGTCTGTGTGGAGAGCCCCTCCCCCTCTCCCGGCCCCTGGAGGTCTGCGTGGAGCGCCGCCCCCCGGTGGCTGGCACCACAGACTGAAGGTCCCCTTTGGGATCACTTTTCTGATGTCAGGAAAATGGGTTCTTCTTGAGACTGTGCTCGTGTGTGTGTGTGTGTGTGTGTGTGTGTGTGTGTGTGTTGGTCGCGGAGCTTGAACACAGGGCCTGAGCCGTCCTCAAGCTCTCTTGCCCAAAGTTAGTGCTCTGTCACTTTGAGCCACAGCTCTGCTTCTGGTTTCCTGCTGATTCACTGGAGGTAAGAGTCTCACAACTTTCCTGCTCAGGCTGGCTTTGAACCATGATCCTCCTGAGTAGCCAGAATGACAGGCGTGAGCCCTGAGCCCCCAGCGCCCAGCTACTTGTCCCTTTTAACATTGTTTTATCAAACATCTTTGTGTACAGCTTCACTGACACAGGTGGGAAGGGCCAGCGCTGGTAGTATTTCCATCGTGGTAGAAAAGGGTCTGCTGTCTCAGATGCAAACATGGCAGGAAGTCGCTCAAAGAGCAGAGGAAAGTTACCCATCTGGGCACAGATCTGGTGCCAGCCCAGCCGTGTGCACACGCACGTGCACACCAGTGCTGAGGCTTGACCTCAGGGCCTTGCACTCTAGCTTGGCCTTTCTGTTCTACCACTTGAGCCACACTTCTACTTCCTGCTTCCTGCTGGTTTGTTGGTGATAAGAGTCTCGGGACTTTTCTGCATGGGCTGACTTAGAACCTGGATCCTCAGGTCTCGGCCTCCTGAGTAACTGGGATGACAGGCGCCGGACTTTGAGTCTGTTTTGGAGTCCGTTACCTCCTTCCTGGGTGGCTGAGCCAGTGTTTTGTGCTTCTGGGCTTTGTGGTTACCTCAAGGGTCGAATCAGAGCAGGCACTGCGTTGGTACGGAACCCCAGGGAGCACCCGAGGATGGGAGTTGCACGTGGGTGACCTGCTGGGCTCCACTCTGCCTGTCTCTGAGCACTGTGCCTGAGCCCGTCCCTCTGTCCCCCATGGTCTGCTTGTCTCTAGAGTGCTGAGCCTGTCCCTCTGTCCCTCTGTCCCTCTGTCCCCCATGGTCTGCTTGTCTCTAGAGTGCTGAGCCTGTCCCTCTGTCCCTCTGTCCCCCGTGCTCTGCCTGTCTCTGAGTGCCGCCTGTCCCTCTGTCCCTCTGTCCCCCGTGCTCTGCCTGTCTCTGAGTGCTGAGCCTGTCCCTCTGTCCCTCTGTCCCTCCGTCCCCCTGTCCCCCATGGTCTGCTCGTCTCTGAGCCCTGAGCCTGTCCCTCCGTCCCTCTGTCCCCCATGCAGATGGAGTCTGCGTGTGTCACCATTCATGAGGCCCTGAAGACAGTGATCGACTCCCAGACCCATTACCGCCTGCGGGAGGCCCAGGACCGGGCCCGGGCTGAGGACCTGAACAGCCGTGTCTCTTACTGGTCGGTGGGCGAGACCATCGCCCTCTTTGTAGTCAGCTTCAGTCAGGTTCTGCTGCTCAAAAGTTTCTTCACAGAAAAAAGACCCATCCACAAGGCAGTCCACTCGTAGCCAGGGCCCCTCGCACCCTAGATCCGCCAGCCCGCGGGGCTGGTGTGCAGCCCTGTGTGCACAGAGCTGCGGGGGGGTTACCGGGCACCCTGCACACGTGTCTGACCCTTGCACCCACTCACCCGAAAGCGTCCAGTTACATTATGTTTGCAGCGTTGGCCACACGGATGGTATGGAGCTGGGGCTGGCGGCTCACCCCTGTCGGCCCAGCTACTCACGACGCTGAGGTCTGGGGATCACCATTCAAAGTCAGCCCCTGCAGAAAAGTTCCCGACACTCTTACCTCCAATTACCTAGCAAAAAGCCAGGAGTGGAGGTGTGGCTCAAGTGGTAGAGTCCCTGCCTTGAGTAAAAAAGCCAAGCAAGAGGCCCAGAGTTCAAGCCCTAGTATTGGTGTGTGCTTGTGCATGCGTGTGCACACACAAACAGCAGCCAGGCCAGGGAGTCGCCCTGGGGAGGCGGTGGGCTGTGGCCTGGCTGGTGGGATTCCATCACATCTCGACCTCGGGGTCCCGGGGCCGCAGGGTGCACTCTGCTCTGTGTGAAGCATTTGGCGGGTAGGGGATCGTGGGGCCCCTCCCACTGGCCTCAGTGGCTGTGGGGACTGGGCCCACAGGAGCAGCCCGAGAGCCGCCTGGGCCGGGGACGCCCTCCACGCCCAGCTGTGTTTCCGCGGCGTGGCGCAGTGGCTAATAAAAGCTATGTGTGGATACCCAGGGGGCCGCCTGCGCGTGTATAGACAGGGCTGCGTGCGTGCACACCACGTGTGTCTCATCCATCCAGAAAAACGGTGTCCTTTGCTGGTGAGCGGGTGGCTGGAACCCAGTCATGTCAAGTGGTGTAGTCGGGCTAAGAGACCAAGGCACGTGTTAGTGCTCACACGGAGGTCAGAGCTCTGTTATAAACACAAGGACATACAGGGCCACATGTGCGTCACACACTGGCCGGGGCGAGGGGACGGGGAGGAGGGGGAGGGAGGGGGCTACACTCCGTGTGAGTGGCACATGAAGACGCCAGGAGCCACGGCTGGCACCACACTGCCCGTGCCGCCGCCGGCCAGGGCACGGGGGCCGCTGGGCCCCAGTCCTCAGGATGTCGCAGGCCCAGCCGTGTCCTCCTGTGCAGAGCACAGCCCTGGCCTGAGCCCAAGGCGGCTTTCCTGTGCCCTGTCTCAGCAGACGGAACACTGGGCCAGCTGCGAGGCCGGGACCCAAGGCTCCTCCTGGGGACCACGCTGCCCCGCTCCGCTCCACCCCACACCTCGGGGTCCTGTGCCTACTGTGTCTCAGGCTTGGTTTATCTCCTCACTAAACAGAATAGAAAAGGGCAGTGCCGTGCTGGCGGCCCACACCTGTTATCCTAGCGACTAAGGAGGCTGAGATGGGAGGATCATGGTTCAAAGCCACCTGGGCAGGAAAACTTTGAGACTCCTATCTCCAATTAATCATTAAAAAAATAAGCTGAAAGTGGTGCTGTGGCTCTGGTGGTAGAGCACCAGCCTTGAGCACAAAGCGCTCAGGGACAGCGCCCAGCCCCGAGTTCAAGCCCCAGGACTGGCAGAGAAGAAAGTGGGCCTGCTTCTCCCATGCGATGCCTGAGCCACGGGTGACCTGGGGGCCGCAGGCCCGGCCGAGGGCAGCACGGGCAGCGCCGACCCCCGCCCGGGCACGCGCAGTTCCACTGGCCACGCCAAGCCCCCCTCCCCCTCCCTCCTCCCACACCTAGGGGTTCTGTTCCAAAGCCGCCTTCTCCAGGAATTCAGGTGAACTGGGAAGAGCGTTCTCCTCATTCAGGTGGAGAATCAGCTGGGCGCTGACGGCTCACACCCCGAGGCAGAAACCTTGAGGCTCACCGTTGAAAGCCAGCTGGAGCAGACTTCTCTCCAGTGAACCAGCAAAAAGCTGGAAGTAGAGCTGTGGCTCAAGTGGCAGAGCACCAGTCTTGAGCCAGAAAGCTCAGAGACAGTGCCTGGGCCCTGAGCTCAAGCCCCAGGACCGGCACAAAGCAAAATAAAAACAAGGTAATGTAAATGGGCTTCTCCATTCTGGGGCTGTCTCCTTTTGCTTTCCTTAAACTCTGGGGGACATGGACGAGTCCTGGCCCTTAGCCCTTCTTAATCTCACGTTCCTGTGACTTAATCAGTGGGTGAATCCCATGAAAAATGCTGGCACTGCTGAGGTGGCACGAGGAAGAGCTGACTTCCGAAGTCCGTCTCCATTTTGTCGTTGCACGGACAGAGAGTGAGGGGGACGTCCCACCACACGTGACCACCTACAGAGAAGAGGGGGCCATCCACCACACATGATCACCTACAGAGAAGGGGGGACGTCCCACCACACGTGACCACCTACAGAGAGCGAGGGGGACGTCCCACCACGCGTGACCACCTACAGAGAGCGAGGGGGACGTCCCACCACACATGACCACCTACAGAGAAGGGGGGGACGTCCCACCACGCGTGACCACCTACAGAGAAGGGGGGGACGTCCCACCACGCGTGACCACCTACAGAGAGCGAGGGGGACATCCCACCACGCGTGACCACCTACAGAGAAGGGGGGACGTCCCACCACGCATGACCACCTACAGAGAAGGGGGGGACGTCCCACCACGCGTGACCACCTACAGAGAGCGAGGGGGACGTCCCACCACACGTGACCACCTACAGAGAGCGAGGGGGACGTCCCACCACACGTGACCACCTACAGAGAGCGAGGGGGACGTCCCACCACACGTGACCACCTACAGAGAAGGGGGGGACGTCCCACCACGCGTGACCACCTACAGAGAGCGAGGGGGACGTCCCACCACACGTGACCACCTACAGAGAAGGGGGGGACGTCCCACCACGCGTGACCACCTACAGAGAAGGGGGGACGTCCCACCACGCGTGACCACCTACAGAGAAGGGGGGGAGTCCCACCACGCGTGACCACCTACAGAGAGCGAGGGGGACGTCCCACCACGCGTGACCACCTACAGAGAAGGGGGGGATGTCCCACCACGCGTGACCACCTACAGAGAAGGGGGGGACGTCCCACCACGCGTGACCACCTACAGAGAAGGGGGGGACGTCCCACCACACATGACCACCTACAGAGAAGGGGGGGACGTCCCACCACACGTGACCACCTACAGAGAAGGGGGGGACGTCCCACCACGCGTGACCACCTACAGAGAAGGGGGGACGTCCCACCACGCGTGACCACCTACAGAGAAGGGGGGGACGTCCCACCACGTGTGACCACCTACAGAGAAGGGGGGACGTCCCACCACGCGTGACCACCTACAGAGAAGGGGGACGTCCCACCACGCGTGACCACCTACAGAGAGCGAGGGGGACGTCCCACCACGCGTGACCACCTACAGAGAAGGGGGGACATCCCACCACGCGTGACCACCTACAGAGAGCGAGGGGGACGTCCCACCATGCGTGACCACCTACAGAGAGCGAGGGGGACGTCCCACCACGCGTGACCACCTACAGAGAGCGAGGGGGACGTCCCACCACGCGTGACCACCTACAGAGAAGGGGGGACGTCCCACCACGCGTGACCACCTACAGAGAGCGAGGGGGACGTCCCACCACGCGTGACCACCTACAGAGAAGGGGGGGACGTCCCACCACGCATGACCACCTACAGAGAAGGGGGGGACGTCCCACCACACATGACCACCTACAGAGAAGGGGGGACGTCCCACCACACGTGACCACCTACAGAGAAGGGGGGGACGTCCCACCACGCGTGACCACCTACAGAGAAGGGGGGACGTCCCACCACGCGTGACCACCTACAGAGAAGGGGGGGACGTCCCACCACGCGTGACCACCTACAGAGAAGGGGGGGACGTCCCACCACGCGTGACCACCTACAGAGAAGGGGGGACGTCCCACCACGCGTGACCACCTACAGAGAGCGAGGGGGACGTCCCACCACACGTGACCACCTACAGAGAAGGGGGGACGCCCCACCACGCGTGACCACCTACAGAGAGCGAGGGGGACGTCCCACCACGCGTGACCACCTACAGAGAGCGAGGGGGACGTCCCACCACGCGTGACCACCTACAGAGAGCGAGGGGGACGTCCCACCACGGGTGACCACCTACAGAGAGCGAGGGGGACGTCCCACCACGCGTGACCACCTACAGAGAGCGAGGGGGACGTCCCACCACGCGTGACCACCTACAGAGAGCGAGGGGGACGTCCCACCACGCGTGACCACCTACAGAGAGCGAGGGGGACGTCCCACCACGCGTGACCACCTACAGAGAAGGGGGGGACGTCCCACCACGCGTGACCACCTACAGAGAAGGGGGGGACGTCCCACCACGCGTGACCACCTACAGAGAGCGAGGGGGACATCCCACCACGCGTGACCACCTACAGAGAAGGGGGGGACGTCCCACCACGCATGACCACCTACAGAGAAGGGGGGGACGTCCCACCACGCGTGACCACCTACAGAGAGCGAGGGGGACGTCCCACCACACGTGACCACCTACAGAGAGCGAGGGGGACGTCCCACCACACGTGACCACCTACAGAGAGCGAGGGGGACGTCCCACCACACGTGACCACCTACAGAGAAGGGGGGGGACGTCCCACCACGCGTGACCACCTACAGAGAGCGAGGGGGACGTCCCACCACACGTGACCACCTACAGAGAAGGGGGGGACGTCCCACCACGCGTGACCACCTACAGAGAAGGGGGGACGTCCCACCACGCGTGACCACCTACAGAGAAGGGGGGGAGTCCCACCACGCGTGACCACCTACAGAGAAGGGGGGGAGTCCCACCACGCGTGACCACCTACAGAGAGCGAGGGGGACGTCCCACCACGCGTGACCACCTACAGAGAAGGGGGGGATGTCCCACCACGCGTGACCACCTACAGAGAAGGGAGGACGTCCCACCACGCGTGACCACCTACAGAGAAGGGGGGGACGTCCCACCACACATGACCACCTACAGAGAAGGGGGGGACGTCCCACCACACGTGACCACCTACAGAGAAGGGGGGGACGTCCCACCACGCGTGACCACCTACAGAGAAGGGGGGACGTCCCACCACGCGTGACCACCTACAGAGAAGGGGGGGACGTCCCACCACGTGTGACCACCTACAGAGAAGGGGGGACGTCCCACCACGCGTGACCACCTACAGAGAAGGGGGACGTCCCACCACGCGTGACCACCTACAGAGAGCGAGGGGGACGTCCCACCACGCGTGACCACCTACAGAGAAGGGGGGACATCCCACCACGCGTGACCACCTACAGAGAGCGAGGGGGACGTCCCACCATGCGTGACCACCTACAGAGAGCGAGGGGGACGTCCCACCACGCGTGACCACCTACAGAGAGCGAGGGGGACGTCCCACCACGCGTGACCACCTACAGAGAAGGGGGGGACGTCCCACCACGCGTGACCACCTACAGAGAGCGAGGGGGACGTCCCACCACGCGTGACCACCTACAGAGAAGGGGGGGACGTCCCACCACGCATGACCACCTACAGAGAAGGGGGGACGTCCCACCACACATGACCACCTACAGAGAAGGGGGGACGTCCCACCACACGTGACCACCTACAGAGAAGGGGGGGACGTCCCACCACGCGTGACCACCTACAGAGAAGGGGGGACGTCCCACCACGCGTGACCACCTACAGAGAAGGGGGGGACGTCCCACCACGCGTGACCACCTACAGAGAAGGGGGGACGTCCCACCACGCGTGACCACCTACAGAGAAGGGGGGACGTCCCACCACGCGTGACCACCTACAGAGAGCGAGGGGGACGTCCCACCACACGTGACCACCTACAGAGAAGGGGGGACGCCCCACCACGCGTGACCACCTACAGAGAGCGAGGGGGACGTCCCACCACGCGTGACCACCTACAGAGAGCGAGGGGGACGTCCCACCACGCGTGACCACCTACAGAGAGCGAGGGGGACGTCCCACCACGGGTGACCACCTACAGAGAGCGAGGGGGACGTCCCACCACGCGTGACCACCTACAGAGAGCGAGGGGGACGTCCCACCACGCGTGACCACCTACAGAGAGCGAGGGGGACGTCCCACCACGCGTGACCACCTACAGAGAGCGAGGGGGACGTCCCACCACGCGTGACCACCTACAGAGAAGGGGGGGACGTCCCACCACGCGTGACCACCTACAGAGAAGGGGGGGACGTCCCACCACGCGTGACCACCTACAGAGAGCGAGGGGGACATCCCACCACGCGTGACCACCTACAGAGAGCGAGGGGGACGTCCCACCACGCGTGACCACCTACAGAGAAGGGGGGACGTCCCACCACGCGTGACCACCTACAGAGAAGGGGGGGACGTCCCACCATGCGTGACCACCTACAGAGAGCGAGGGGGACGTCCCACCACGCGTGACCACCTACAGAGAGCGAGGGGGACGTCCCACCACGCGTGACCACCTACAGAGAAGGGGGGGACGTCCCACCACGCGTGACCACCTACAGAGAAGGGGGGGACGTCCCACCACGCGTGACCACCTACAGAGAGCGAGGGGGACGTCCCACCACACGTGACCACCTACAGAGAAGGGGGGACGTCCCACCACGCATGACCACCTACAGAGAGCTGGGGGGATGTCCCACCACGCGTGACCACCTACAGAGAGCGAGGGGGACATCCCACCATGAATGGAGACAGAGCGAGGGGGTCATCCCACCACGCGTGGAGACCTACAGAGAGCGAGGGGGACATCTCACCGTGCGTGGAGACAGAGAGCGAGGGGGACGTCCGACTGCTCATGGTGGCAGGGTCATTGGAGATAAGAGTCTCACAGACTGTCCTGCCCAGGCTGATTTGGATCTGTGATCCTCGGATCTCAGCCTCCTGAGTAGCTGGGATCACAGGCATGTGCCATTAGCACCTGTCTTATATCCAGTTTGGGACAGAAACAATTCAGCATTTTCTTGGAACCAGAAATGTGTGTCTTGTGCAAGACTTAGAGTGCTGTAGCAAGATGAGCAACTTCGCAGGCACGTTGAAACCCGCTTCATCATCCTCACGCATTACGGGGCTGTATGAGCCTTGTAGTGACTTCCTTCCATCCAGGAACCCGATCACACTTTAAAATTCCCAGATCACAGCTGGGTTGAATTGATGATTGAAATCAATCTGATCTAGAATTCATGATTTTTTTTTCTGTTGGTACTGGGCCTGAACTCAGGGCTTGGACACCGTTCCTGTGCTTTTTTTTTTTTTTTTTTTTTTTTTTTTTTTTGGCTCAAGGCTGGCACTCTACCACTTGAGCCACACCTTCATTTCAGGCTTCTTGGTGGTTAGTTGGAGATCAGAGTCTCACAGACTTTCCTGTCTGGGCTGCCCTTGAACTGTGATCCTCAGATCTCAGCCCCCGGAGTAGCTGTGATGACAGGTGTCACGCACTGGCTGAGGAATTGGTAGAAATGCTGTCTGTCGTAGGGCTGGGAATATGACCTAGTGGCAAGAGTGCTTGCCTCATAAAGGTGAAGCCCTGGGTTCGATTCCTCAGCACCACATATATAGAAAAGGCTAGAAGTGGCGCTGTGGCTCAAGCGGCAGAGTGCTAGCCTTGAGGAAAAAAAAAAAAAGAAATGCTGTCATAATGTTGACTGAGCAAAGTCTAAAGCAGTGGAGTGACAGGTTGTGGAGCAGGTTTGGGGAGGTTGTGGGGCAGGTTTGGGGAGGTTGTGGGGCAGGTTTGGGGAGATGTTGTTCTAGCTCTGGTGGCAGGAGCAGGCAGGACTGTGCTCAGCACTGAAGGGTGGGATGTGTTTGCTTTGTGTAGAAAGCAATCACTTTGTCATTTAACTCTAGACCTACACCTTTTTGTCCCCCCAAACTCCCAAAGGATTACATTTGTGGGGGTTTTCCTAGACTACAGGAGAGGTGAGGGCAGCCACCTTCATCCCATTTAGGCCTGTCCCTGAGCTCACACACTCCACCCTGGGAACTGAGGAGGGAGGGCGGGCTGGGGCTCACACCTGTCCCTGAGCTCACACACTCCACCCTGGGAACTGAGGAGGGAGGGCGGGCTGGGGCTCACACCTGTCCCTGAGCTCACACACTCCACCCTGGGAACTGTGGAGGGAGGGCGGGCTGGGGCTCACACCTGTCCCTGAGCTTACACACTCCACCCTGGGAACTGAGGAGGGAGGGCTGGGTGCTCACACCTGTCCCTGAGCTCACACACTCCACCCTGGGACTGTCTGAGGAGGGAGGGCGGGCTGGGGCTCACACCTGTCCCTGAGCTCACACACTCCACCCTGGGAACTGTGGAGGGAGGGCGGGCTGGGGCTCACACCTGTCCCTGAGCTCACACACTCCACCCTGGGAACTGTGGAGGGAGGGCGGGCTGGGTGCTCACACCTGTCCCTGAGCTCACACACTCCACCCTGGGACTGTCTGAGGAGGGAGGGCGGGCTGGGTGCTCACACCTATCCCTGAGCTCACACACTCCACCCTGGGAACTGAGGAGGGAGGGCGGGCTGGGGCTCACACCTGTCCCTGAGCTTACACACTCCACCCTGGGAACTGAGGAGGGAGGGCGGGCTGGGTGCTCACACCTATCCCTGAGCTCACACACTCCACCCTGGGACTGTCTGAGGAGGGAGGGCGGGCTGGGCCTCACACCTGTCCCTGAACTCACACACTCCACCCTGGGAACTGAGGAGGGAGGGCGGGCTGGGTGCTCACACCTGTTTCTGAGCTCACACACTCCACCCTGGGAACTGTGGAGGGAGGGCGGGCTGGGTGCTCACACCTGTCCCTGAGCTCACACACTCCACCCTGGGAACTGTGGAGGGAGGGCGGGCTAGGTGCTCACACCTGTCCCTGAGCTCACACACTCCACCCTGGGACTGTCTGAGGAGGGAGGGCGGGCTGGGTGCTCACACCTATCCTGAGCTCACACACTCCACCCTGGGACTGTCTGAGGAGGGAGGGCGGGCTGGGCCTCACACCTGTCCCTGAGCTCACACACTCCACCCTGGGAACTGAGGAGGGAGGGCGGGCTGGGTGCTCACACCTGTTTCTGAGCTCACACACTCCACCCTGGGAACTGTGGAGGGAGGGTGGGCTGGGTGCTCACACCTGTCCCTGAGCTCACACACTCCACCCTGGGACTGTCTGAGGAGGGAGGGCGGGCTGGGTGCTCACACCTGTCCCTGAGCTCACACACTCCACCCTGGGACTGTCGGAGGAGGGAGGGCAGGCTGGGTGCTCACACCTGTCCCTGAGCTCACACACTCCACCCTGGGAACTGTGGAGGGAGGGCGGGCTGGGTGCTCACACCTGTTTCTGAGCTCACACACTCCACCCTGGGAACTGAGGAGGGAGGGCGGGCTGGGGCTCACACCTGTCCCTGAGCTTACACACTCCACCCTGGGAACTGAGGAGGGAGGGCGGGCTGGGTGCTCACACCTGTCCCTGAGCTCACACACTTCACCCTGGGAACTGTGGAGGGAGGGCGGGCTGGGTGCTCACACCTGTCCCTGAGCTCACACACTCCACCCTGGGAACTGAGGAGGGAGGGCGGGCTGGGGCTCACACCTGTCCCTGAGCTTACACACTCCACCCTGGGAACTGAGGAGGGAGGGCTGGGTGCTCACACCTGTCCCTGAGCTCACACACTCCACCCTGGGAACTGAGGAGGGAGGGCGGGCTGGGTGCTCACACCTGTCCCTGAGCTCACACACTTCACCCTGGGACTGTCTGAGGAGGGAGGGCGGGCTGGGTGCTCACACCTGTCCCTGAGCTCACACACTCCACCCTGGGAACTGTGGAGGGAGGGCGGGCTGGGGCTCACACCTGTCCCTGAGCTCACACACTCCATCTAGGAACTATCTGAGGAGGGAGGGCGGGCTAGGGGCTACTCAGGACGCTGAGATCTGAGGATTGCAGTTCATAGCCAGCCAGGGAAAGAAAGTCCATGGGACTCGATGCCAACTAACTAGCCAAAGCCAGAAGTGGAGGCGTGCCTCAAGTGCTAGAGCATTAGCCTTGAGTGAAAAAGCTAAGAGACAGTGCCCAGGCCCTGAGAGTTTTCTTTTAATCTTTATTTTATCATCAAGTGTTCCCTTTTCTTTCTTT
>NW_025960766.1:0-20000 GCF_023159225.1 Perognathus longimembris pacificus | reverse complement strand
GTGGTGGTGGTGGTGGTGGTGGAGGTGGTGATGATGGTGGAGGTGGAGGTGGTGATGGTGGTGGTGGTGGTGGTGGTGGTGGTGGTGATGGTGGTGGTGGAGGTGGTGATGATGGTGGAGTTGGAGGTAGAGGTGGAGGTGGTGATGGTGGAGGTGGAGGTGGTGGTGGTGGAGGTGGTGGTGGAGGTGGTGATGGTGGTGGTGGTGGAGGTGATGATGGTGGTGGAGGTGGTGGTGGTGATGGTGGTGGAGGTGGAGGTGGAGTTGGAGGTGGTGATGGTGGTGGAGGTGCAGGTGGTGGTGGAGTTGGAGGTGGAGGTGGAGGTGGAGGTGGTGATAATGGTGGAGGTGGCGGTGGAGGTGGGACGTATGGGGAGGAGAGTTGGGCCTCTGCTGTAGCTCTCTGCCACACCTGGCCCCGCCACAGGTGTCTTACCGTTTTTCTTCTGGGAAGACTAAAAACTCCAAAGGCCAACGTGTGAATGTGTATCTCTCGCTGCTCCTAGTAAGCTGAGCAGAGCACGGAGCGAGGGCTGGGCCCCGTGCTGAGCACTGAAGGAGGGAGGGCTGGGCCCCGTGCTGAGCACTGAAGGAGGGAGGGCTGGGCCCCGTGCTGAGCGCTGAAGGAGGGAGGGCTGGGCCCCGTGCTGAGCGCTGAAGGAGGGAGGGCTGGGCCCCGTGCTGAGCGCTGAAGGAGGGAGGGCTGGGCCCCGTGCTGAGCGCTGAAGGAGGGAGGGCTGGCCGTGGGCAGCTTTCTCCTGAGCTGCGGTGCTCCGAGCGGGGGACAGAGGGCAGCAGAGCAGCACTCAGGCTCTGCTCCAGTCCTGAGCAGGAGTGGCTGGTCTGAGGCCCGGGCTGCGGGGACCCGGTCTGCCTGGTGTCGCGCGATGTGGAATTGGGCAGCTGTTGGGGCTGGGCCGGTGGCGCACACCTGTCCTCCCAGCTTCTCAGGAGGCTGAGAGCGGAGGGCCACGGTTTGTAGCCAGCCCGGGCAGGAAAGTCCTATGAAGAGACGCTCATCGCCAATGATCCACTCAGAAACCGGCAGGGGCGCTGTGGCTCGAGTGGTAGAGCGCCAGCCTTGAGCTGAAGAGCTCAGGGACGGCGCCCAGGCCCAGCATTCAAGCCCCAGGACCACCACCACCACCACAACTGACACCAGGCACATTTATGGTTGGGTTTTTTTTAACTGTATTTTTTTGTCTTTTCTTTTTTGGTCGTGGGGATCGAACCCAGGATGTGGCCCTTGCTAGGCAAGCGCTTTGCCACTGAGCTACATCCCAGCCCTCAAGGCACATGAACAGCAGACAAAGGAGGTGAGCCGAGCACGCGTCCTCCAGGACGCAGGGTTGATCCGAAGTCAAATCCATGTTTGCGTTGCACACGGCGACGTGGGAACAAGAAACACCATGGAGACAAAGTCACTGGGGGCCTGGGCAACAGCAGGGGGTGTAAGAGGACACAGAGCAGCCTCTAGCGTGTGGCCTGCTCTGGGCGGGCACCGGGCAGTGTCTGAAATTGCGCCGACGGCCGTGCTAGGGCCGGACTCCGGGCTGGCGTTCCGCCGCTCAGCCTCCGCCAAGTGACCGTGGGGCTGTGAGGGACGAGCTCGGAGCCGACTTTCCACAGGGACTCGGCAGGACTCAAAGGTTAGCTGTCCAGGTGCCTCTCGGGGTGGATGCGGGGACGGCCCAAGCTGGGGGGGGGAAGGGGGTTTGTTTCCAGTACAGCTGAGCTGGAGAGATTTTCTAATGAGCCATGTTCCTTTTAGAAAGTAGCTTTTCTCTCTGCATGTAGGACTCCAAGGGCAAATAGAACAGAGGAAACAGCTTTCAAGGACGTGAAATCATCTGTATTTGTGGAGAGTCCAAAGTAATGAGTGTAAAAAAAAAAATCTGTTAGAACTGATGAGACTACCGTGAGGAGGCCGGTTACAAACATATACAAAACCCCATATTTTCTTACAGACCAATAACAGCTGGTTGGAAATCTTAATGGAAGGGAAAAAAATCAAAATAGTCCCCAAAGTGCCACAAAATTATCTGTATTTTACTGCAGCAGGAAAAACTGTCTATGCTTTAGCGCATTAAAATAAAAATTGAGAGGTAAGAAGTTTATAAGATGCTGCCCACAGTATGGTCCCCTGGAGAATAAAAATGAACACACACACACACACACACACACACACACACACGTTTATTGCACAGATAATAGCTTGGAAGATAATCACGGGATACCATCCTTTTTCCTGGCTAGCAGAGGAGTGTGGGTTGTAGACATTGTCCCCACCGGTGGCGAGCTCTGTCCAGGTGGAACAAAGGAGTCTCGAGCGGCTGACCACAGCTCCCCTCCAGGCCAGGCCCGCCGCCCTCCTCAGTAACCACAAACCTGCTGCACTTCCATTCTCCCCTGTCTAGGTTCACGTTCCATACAAAAATACTGCCCAAGGCCTGGGGATATGGCCTAGTGGCAAGAGCGCTCGCCTCATATACATGAAGCCCCGGGTTCGATTCCTCAGCACCACATATATAGAAAACGGCCAGAAGAGGCGCTGTGGCTCAAGGGGCAGAGTGCTAGCCTTGAGCAAAAAGAAGCCAGGGACAGTGCTCAGGCCCTGAGTTCAAGGCCCAGGACTGGCAAAAAACAAAACCAAAAATATTGCCCAAGCCAAGGTGCCGGTGGCTCACGCCTGTCATCCCAGCTTCTCAGGAGGTTGAGATCTGAGGATTGTAGGCAGTTCACAGCCAGCCCGGGAAGCAAGTCTATGAGATGCTCACCTCCAACAAACCTCCAGAAAACCAGGAGTGGGGCTGTGGCTCAAAGTGGTAGAGTGCTAGCCTTGAGCTCAGGGACAGCGCCCAGGCCCAGAGTTCAAGCCCGCAATCAACCAAACAAAAAAAAGTCCTCCTTGAAGCCAGGTACCTACTCAGGAGGCTGAAATGGGAGGACTTCACGTTGGAGGCCGGCTAGGGCAGAGAGGCCCACGAGACTCTTATCTCCAATGAACCACCAAAAAGCTGGACGGGGAGGCCTCCATCACTCAAGCGGTTGAGCGCCAACCTGGAGTGGGAAAAAAAGCTAAGGGATAGATCCCAGGCTTTGAGATCGGGCCCAAGTATTGGAACCAAAATAAATAGGTAAATGAAATAGAAAAAGGAAAAGCACACTGGAAAAGATTATCTTCTTCACAGACTGTCAGGAAAAAGCAGCGTTGAGTGTTTTCATCGCGCCAGGCCCCGCCACACGCCCACCGTTCTCCTGTGCGGTGTTGGCTCTGGAGAGACTGACTCACGCTTCTGTTGGAAGTCAGGGTTTCTTTACAAACGCACAGCAGGGAGGGAAGTTTGCAAACAGAAGTGGCGGCTCCAAGCATCACTGCTGCAGAAGCTACGCGCTTTGATCCCGCCTAGCGCTCGCTCGCTCGCTCTCCTGGCTGGACCCTTGCTGTAGTGAAATGTGAATGGGAAGTTTTTCACCTGACAGTCACTGGCCCCACGCCCATTCCGACTCCTGGTGCCAAGATGCAGCCATCGACGGAGAGAGGGTTCTTGAGGTCTTCTTTTTATGTGTTTGTCTTGGTCTTACAGCATTCATTCATGTATGCAGGGTCTGGGCGCTGTCCCTTAGCTTTTTTGCCTAGGGTTGGTGCTTTCCCACTTGAGCCACAGCTCCACCTCTGACTTTTTGATGGTTCATTGGAGATAAGAATCTCAGGGTCTTTCCTGCCCGGGCTGGCTTTGAACTGTGATCCTCCTGTCTCAGCCTCCTGAGTAGCTGGGGTGACTGAGTCAGGCGTGCTAGCAGGGCTGGATGAGCTGCGTCTGGCCAAGCCAGGCCCGCGAAGCCAGGGCCCTCGGCATGGACTTTTATCGCAATCAGATGGAAATTGGTTTAGTTAATATAATAAATTATGTCTCTAACTTAATTTAAAAGCAAATGCCTGCTACAAGAGACGGATAAAATGTTGCTGGAAGATTTCCCATGTGTTTAAAACTTCACATTATGGGGAGAATAAAAGATATGTGTGTGATATAGCTTCTGTGTGTATACATATTCTCACATATATGTGTGCGCATATTTATAATTGAAGTGTAAAGAAGGAACTAAATGACAAACGTTGTCAGGAGCAGAGCATCTCAGAAGCTATGATTTGCAAGAAACTAAATCTAAATTAAAATTTCCCAAGTCTATAACAATAAATTTCCAGAAACACGACTTGCATCTTGTGAATCTATTGACAGGAATAGCCCACATATAGGAGTATTTTATGTTTTCTTTTAATTTCTTATTTTCAGGCTGAGTTGTTCGTATGGCTTGAAAACGGAGAGTAAGAGTTGGTCATTGGGGGCTCGCCTGTCGTCCCAGCTCCTCAGGAGAATGCAATCTGCGCATTCAGGTTTGAAGCCAGCCCGGGCTGCCTTTGCTGGGCTGTGACTCTCCTGAGTTGCTAGGATCACAAGCACAAGCCCCTGGTGGCTGGCTGGGGGCAGTGATTTTTACAAGGACCCCTCTAAGTGGTTTTGTTTGGGATATATCCATGGTCAACACCCACAAAACTGCATCCTTTTGGGTTTCCAGGTTGCTTGGGTAAGAATAAATAGATGCTTCTCCCAGACAAGTTTCCACTTTTGTCCTTCCACCTATAGTAGACACTACTATGGTAGTGTCTAAAGGAAGGAGTCATGGTTTTCCCTTCGTGAAGTATGTGACCATTTAACCCAACCACAGTGCTAAACCATCTCCTTGTGGTGGGATAGCGAACCCTCACAAGATGAAACAAAAAAACCCAAGGCAGGAAAAAACTCCCTTTCCCCTTCCTGCTGTCTGCTTTTCTCATCTCCTCTCATGGATTCATGGTGAAGCTACATTTATTCAGAGGTAAGAGCCAGCTGCCAGAGCTAAGTGCTGGTCCTCAGGCCTGTAATTCTAGCTCGTTAAGAAGCTGAGATTTGAGGACCTTGGGTTCGAGGCCAGCCTGGGCAGGAAAGTCTGGGAAATTTATATCTCCAATGAATCATCAAAGAAAAGCTGGAAGTGGAGCCGTGGTTCAACTAATAGAGTGTGCTAGTCATGAGCAAAAACATTCAGGGACAGATAGCACCCAGGCCCTGAGTTCAAGCCCCAGGGCTGGCACACACACACACACACACACACACACACACACACACACACACACACACACACAAAAGACCAGCCCCCATCTCAACCCAAACCCAAACATAACAACAGAAAACATCAACAACAACAAAAACATGTAGCAGCCAGGATGTTGGGGGACCCCTCCATTTACCACACATTCCAGCCTTCTTCCTCTCCCGAGTGCATTATATTGATTTATGCTCTTCTAGTTTTTACTACGACATATTAGTTGCACAAGGGCAGATTTCACTGCGATACTCCCACACACGTGTACAATGTATTCCATTCTCTCTCACCCCCTCCATCATCCTCCCTTCTCCTCTCCCATCCCATTCGCTCTCACCCCCTCCATCATCCTCCCTTCTCTTCCATTCTCTCTCACCCCCTCCATCATCCTCCCTTCTCCTCTCCCATCCCATTCTCTCTCTCCCCCTCCATCATCCTTCCATCTCCTCTCCCATCCCATTCTCCCTCCCCATCTCTATCATCCTCCCTTGTCCTCTTCCAAAATCAGTTTCCCCTGGTTTTATTGTCCTACATGCCAGTGGTCGCCCTTCGCCCCTGTTAGCCCAGACCCCTTCCTGCCCAGGCCCATGAGCAGTGTGGGCCTCATGCTCTTTTCACATCTGACTACTGTGTTTGTGTGTGTGCGCTTGTTCTGGGGCTTGAACTCAGGGCCTGGGCACCGTCCCTGAGCTTCATTCTGCTCAAGGCTAGCACTCTTTCCACTTGAGCCACAGCTCCACTTCCAACTTTTTATTTATTTTTTGGTAGTTTAGTGGATATAAGCGTCTCATGGACTTTCCTGCCTAGGCTGGCTTCAAACCTTGACCCTTAGACCTCAGCCTCCTGAGCAGCTACGATGACAGGTGTGAGCCGCTGGTGCCTGGCTGGAGTCATGATATTTAAAGTAGGTTTCTTTTAGACAGCAAAGAATTAGAGTTTGCTGTTTGTTGTTCTTTTTCAGTCTGAAAAGGTCGGCTCTTTTATGCTAAGTTGTTAGATCATTATATTATATGTAACTGGCCATGGTTTCATCTATCTGTCTGTCCTCTATCATCTATATTTTTCTGTCTGAAAGTCTTTCTATTTGCCTACATATCATCTATCTAACATCTATCTATCTGTCTTCTCTCTTTCTTCCACAATCTATATTTGTTTGTGTTTGAATGTCTTTCTACTTGCCTGCATCTGTTCTACATCTGACCATCCATCCATCCATCCCTCATCTATTTACTGTCTGTCATATATACGTGTGTGCATCCATATCTATACATTTACACACACGTGTGCATCCATACCTATACATTTATGCACACATGTGCATCCATGCCTATACACTCATGCACACGTGTGCATCTGCATCCAGGCATTCGTGTCTGTGAAGGAGTTGTCTTGAGTTCAGGGCTCAGGCACTCTACTGCTCCAGTCATCCCGCCCTCCACTCCTTTTGCTTTTGTTATTTTTTCAGATAAGGTCTTGTGCTTTGCCCGAGGCTGGTCGCAGACCCCAATTCCACATTTTCCTCCTGCGTGGTGGATCCCAGAATCCTTGTGCATGAGGGCCGCCTGGTTCTGGGGGGCAGGGCCTGGCAGGGCGGCCTCGTGCCGGGTTCTGGGGGGCAGGGCCTGGCAGGGCGGCCTCGTGCCGGGTTTTCGAGGGCAGGGCCTGGCAGGGCGGCCTCGTGCCGGGTTCTGGGGGGCAGGGCCTGGCAGGGCGGCCTCGTGCCGGGTTTTCGAGGGCAGGGCCTGGCAGGACCCCCTTGTGCCACAGATGAGGAAGCAGAAGTTCACACAGACTGTACAGCGCCTTGCACAGCCTGGCAGAAGCAGACTCGAGGATGCTGGGCACAGACCCCAAGCCTCCTTCCCATGCTCAGTGCCTTCTGCTGACCCCCACGCACTGCCCGGCTCGTCCTTCTGTCCACAGAGGAAGGGCAGCAGGACAGCCTTGTGGGCTGCGGAGCTTGGATCTGTGAGAACCACCCCAGCCCTGCTCCCTTGTCTGAAATTCCTAGACTTTTCCAGAGTTCCCAGCCTCCCATAGGGGCAGTGAGGAGCCTCAGGCAGTCAACACCTTATACTGGCTTTCTCTGCATGGGCAGGAAGTGGATTGATTGGAGGAATCTCAGAGGTGGACTCAGTCAGCAGTAATGTGAGAAAACCAAGCTGGGGGATGGAAGCTTGTTCAGCCATGCTGGAAGGCAGCCAGGAGACTCCAGTCACCTGGAACCTGTGCATCTATCCACAAGATTACAGATGAGGACACAGGAAAGCCACCAGCACACCCATGTTCACTGCTGCCCTGTTCACCATAGCCAAGTCATGGAGTCAGCCCAGATGCCCTCCCTGGGTGCCTGGATCAAGAAGATGTGAGATTTACATAGATATATGTATGTATGTATGTATGTATGTATGTGTATATATATGTATGTATGGAATGGAATTTTACTCACCCATTAGAAAAGTGATAATACATCATTTGCAAATGGCCCTGGAAAAATTCTGTTATGTAATTCAGGCCCAGACAGAGAAAGGATGTGTGTTTTCTCCATTTGTGGAAGCTAGAACTAATTTATCAATGTGCAAGCAGACACATAGGAGGTTGTATGCAAGTGCACACAAATGCACTAATGCAAGTATGGCATTCCCAGGGGAGAATTCCAGTGGTATCATTCCTTACAAATGAAAACTAACCCATAGTCCACAAGGTAACTGCCAGGAAGCTGGTACTTGTGAGAGGTGGGAGGCAGGGGAAGGGGCAGATGAATGAAGAGAGAAAGGGGAGAGTCAGTATTTAATTCATCTTTACAAAATTAAGAAACTTGAAGGAAGGGGTTGGGTGGGGATGGGGGGGAATGATGGAAGAGGTGACCCAAAAGGATACATTGTGCTCACAAAATATTTGTTACATGGTAACCCTTTTGTAAAACTGTAATTAAAGATGGTTTCCAGGCATCGGTGACCATGTCTGTCATCCTAGCTACTCAGGAGGCTGCGATGTGAGGATCACGGTTCAACCAGTCTGGAACCACCAAAAAGCCAGAGGCAGCGGTGTGGCTCCAGTCGTAGAGCACCAGCCTGGAGCGAAAACAAAACCGGAGGGACTTCTCCAAGGTCCTGAATTCAGACCCCAGGCCTGGCGCACACACTGACCTTTCACTGAGACCACGCAAGCGCTTTTCCTGGGCACCCTTCAGCCCCTCAGTCAGAAACTTCCCACCACACACACAGTGTGAATCGAGTAGGGAGCACGAAGCAAACCTCACCCCCGTCTTCCGATCCCCACGTGTCCTTCCCTAAGGCTGCACCGTCGGGAGGAGCGCGGGCAGGAAGCCTTATTTAAAGCATCCATGAATTAGCAGGTTCACTTTTAGAGCAGGTCGCCAGCCACAGCCGGGAGGTGGCAGCTGGCAGGGGACAGAGGGAGACCTGAGTCCCCCCCCCCCCCGGTTTGTGGGGGGGGGGTGGGTGGCGGGCATCACGCGGACCTCGGGGAGTCAGCCTGGAGCTGGGGAGGAAAAGCCAGGCCTGGGGCCTGAGGGGCGCGGACTCTGTCCCCAAGGAGGGGGGGGGGGGGCTGGGACAGGACCACACTCCTTTAGAAAGAGACTGGATCTGAAGTACGACTGTGTGTGCACACGCGTGTGCCACGAGGGAGTGCGACTTCCCCGGCCGGGGCACTGGCAGGATCCGTGGCAGGACTCCAGTGGGGCCTCTGTGGACCTGGGGTGACGGTGGGGGTGACTGGCGGGCTGTCTGTTCCCATCCATCCATTCCATTGGACTTTGGGGAACCCCAGCCCCCGTTGTGCTAGGTTTGGGGGTGTTGGGGAGCTGATCACGTGGCAGATCCCCTCTCCAATCTTGGCGACCAATGAGGTGAACACCAGCCGAGAGGGGAAAGAAGGAAAACAATCCCTGCGCCCGCCTGAGCTGCGCCGGGCCAAGGCCGGCCTGGCGTCTGCGCCCCTCGGCCGCGGGCCCGGCCCCCCTCCGCAGTCCCGGCTCTGCCTCTGGGGCGCGGACGGTGGGGGTGACAGCCCGGTTCCGCACAGGGCGGTGCGGGAAGCGAACCCCGGAGGCCGCTGGCGACTGCTGCCTCCCCTTCCCCACGCCCCTCCACCGAAAAAAGCTCACCCCGGAACTCGTCCCCACCCCACCCGCAGCTGCCGCCGCCAGGGCACAGGGGACAGGGCGTTCCTTCTGGGCTCGGGCACACCTCCGTCCCCACTCCCTTACTTCCCCTGGGCGGGCACCCCAGGGCGGGCGAGTCTCCCAATGTGGGCACCCCAGGGCGGGCGAGTCTCCCAATGTGGGCACCCCAGGGAGGACACCCCAGGGCAGGCACCCTAGGGCGGGCGAGTCTCCCAATGCGGGCACCCCAGGGCGGGCGAGTCTCCCAATGCGGGCACCCCAAGGCTGGCTCCCGCCCCTCCTGGCTCCCCGGGGCGCACACCGCCGCCTCCCGCGCACCCTGGCCCCGAGCCGGAGGCGATGGTGAAGCCGCGCCTGGCTCCCCGCCGCCGGCTCCACGGCCCGCGCCGCCCGCAGCCTCCCCGCCCGTGACGCGGGGGCGCCGCCGAGACACAAAGACCGCACGGGGCCGCGGAGCCGGGCGCCCGCCGCCTCCTCCCTTCCTCCTGCGCCTCCCCGGCGCGCGGGGAGACGGGCGGCCTCCATCCCGGGCCGCTCCAGGCCCCCGCCCCGGCCCCCGCCGCCCCGGAGCGGAGCCCGAATCCCGCACCCCGAGCCTCCCGGGACCCGGCTCAGACCCCGAGGCCGCGGCCGCCGCGCAGCTCGGAGACCGAGGGGCGGCGGGACCCCGCCCGGGACCGCCGGGGAGGCAACTTGAGCGGCTCCGGGAGCGTGCGGGGACAGCACCGCACGTGTGCGCGTGTGCGCGTGCCAAGTGTCTGCGGCCGCCGCGCGCCGCGGCTGCGCGCGGTGCCCGGTGCCGGGCTGCGGGGCGGGCGGGCGCCTGCGGGCCTGCGCGGGGCCGAGCGGCCGGGGCGCGGAGCGGAGCTGCGGACCGGGCCGGCCCCGCGGCGTGGCGCGCGCCCCTGCGCTCGTGCGCGTGCCGGGGACTGGGGGGCGCAGGTGCGGAGGGGCTGGGTGACCCCATCGGAGGCAGAGAAGCCATCGGGAGGGCTCATGCGCGCAGTGTGGGGTAAGTTTTCCCGCTCGAGTTCCGTTATTATTACTGCTAATTGTTATTATTAGCTTCAGAAAATGGGCGTTGTGGGGGTTACTGTGGGTGCAAAGCACTCGGCCCCTGAGAGGCGCAGAGAAGGGGTGGAAAGCTGGACAGACCCGGGTCCGCTGGGTGCCCGGTTCTTTCATTGAGATTTCCAGTCACGTTGAAATGGGAGTCACTGGGAGGAGGAGGAGGAGGAGAGAGGAGGAGGAGGAGGAGGAGGAGAGAGGAAGTTCAACTCTGCCTGCCAAACAACCCCACAAAACCCCACCACAGCCGGGCCCCGGGCAGGAATGCTGTGCAGTCGCTCACCACCCAACCCGCGCCTCTGCAGTGCCAGCACCCGCTCTGCCCTCCGCCACCAGCTCCTCAAGACGCCCGCCCTCCTGGGGGCCACCAAGCAGGCATCCATCCCCACTGGGGGGACAAGCCCAGGGCAGGGTGGCCCGTGGAGGCATGGGCTAGCAAAACTCTTGGGCAGCCTCCAGTCTAGCGTTGTTTTGGGGAGGTGGTGGCTACATTGAGAGCACTGTGCCCGAGCACACTGCTTAGCTTCAGGCACTGCTGGGAACTAAATCGTCTTTGGCAAAGAACTAGGGAAATGGAGACTCCATTCAGTCTATTCAGACTGCACCCTGGTTTCTCTTGGGGTGGGGGTGGGGGTTAACTAGGAGGTGACAGGACCTTGTAGCTTGTCCTTGTCCCTGTGATTTGAGGCCTTCGTTACTGGCTTTCTGGGTGGCGTGAAGAATTCCCAGAATGAGTTAGGGGACAGTGTGTGAGACCAGCTACGCATGTTCTCTGCCACTAAAACAAACTACCACTGCCAGCCCTCCCTTCCGGAATGTCGGGGGCTGCGTGGGTAACCACGGGCCTTCCTGGAGCCGAATGGAAAGACAGAAGCCAGCAGGGCCTGCTTGGGCTCTGGGATGTGTTTTCCAGTTTTCCTGGCTGGCCCGCAGCTGGTGGAGGTGCAGGGGGTGATATTGATAGGGGGGGGGGGGCTGGAGAGAACCCGATGGGTTTTTCTTCTTGCCCAACAGGGGAGAAGGTTAGACTGGGGGGAGGAAGGGTGTGGGGTTAAATCTGCAGAAAGCAAATTGAGAGGTTCTTTTTAGGTACCTGAAGCCTGGAGGGAGAGTACTAAACGTCTAGTAAATAAAGCCTGGTTTTTGTTGTGTGTCTGCGAGACGTGTGTAAATCTGGGGCTGGATGTGCAAAGAAATGGCAGTTGCCAGGGAAAGCGTGGATCCAACAGTTCCTTTGCATTTCTGATGAATGGAAGGGAGGGTTTGTAGTTAGCCATAAATACTTGGAAAAGAGACAGAGGCCTTTTTCTGTGCTTGGAGTGAGGTTCTTTTTGAATTTTACTTGTGTAGTAGCATATTTTCTGGCCAATCCTAGAGGCAAATGAATGTACTTTTCTAGCATTTAAAAGCTCTTGTGCTTACTGATTCACCCATGTTCACCCTTAGACATTTCTGATGCAACACTGGCTGGGGCGGGTGTGTGTGTGTGTACGTGTGTGTGTGTGTGTGTGTGTGTGTGGTGTTTCTCACCCCTTGCCCCTCAAATGAGCTCTTTCTCAAATCTTGACACATATAAGGCCGGAAGAGAGGTGATTACAGCAGAGATGGGCTTTGATGACCAGGAGAAGGCAGAGGGAGGCCCTGTCGGGGTTCCTGCCAAATGCCGATGTGTTGTTCTCACACTGACTGGCAACAACTCCAGATTCCTCTGCTAATCGGAAGCTCATGCCCACAGACAAGCTTTTCCTGTGGACAAACCAGTGTTTGCTTGGAGGGTGTGTGTGTGCTTATCCTGTATGTTTAGGATAAATTTAAAAAAGAAGGTTCGAGAAAAGAAAGACCGAAAGACATAGTCAGCTTTGCATCTTAGGCAGGCTTTTAATTCACTGATTGACCTTGGTAAGTTACTAATTTTTTCAAGTCTGTTTCTCCCTTCCTTCCTTCCTTCCTTCCTTCCTTCCTTCCTTCCTTCCTTCCTTCCCTTTTTCTCCTCCTCCTCTTCTCCCTCCTCTTCCTCCTCATCCACCACCTCCTCCTCTTTCTTCTCTTCTTCTTTTTTCTTTTTTGATGCCAGTCCTGGGGCTTGAAATCAGGGTGGCTTGAGCACTGTCCTTGAGGTTTCTTATTTTTCTCTCTCTCTAGGATAGCATTCTACCACTTGAGCCACAGCTTCACTTCTGGCTTTTTTGGTGATTAATTGGAAATAAGAGTCTCACAGAATTTCTGCTCAGCTGGCTTTGAACTGAGATCCTCAGATCTCAGTCTTCTGAGTAGCTAGGATGACAGGTGTGAGCCACCAGCTATTTTCTTATATGTAAAATAAGAACATCAAATGAGATCCTTGAATCATATCTGTGTCTGTGTCTCTCTGTGTCTGTCTGTCTCTGTGTCTGTCTGTCTGTCTCTCTGTGCTGGTACTAGGGCTTGAACTTGGGGCCTGGGTGTTGTCCCTGAGCTCTTTTGCTTAATGCTAGCATGTTACTACTTGAAGTATGCTTCCGTCCTGTGTTTTGGGGTTCATTGGAGGTAAATATCACCTATGGACTTTCCCGCCTGGGCTGGCTTCAAGTCCAGCTCTCAGATCTCAGCCTCCTGCGTAGCTGGGATGACAGGCGTGAGCCACCGGGGCCCGGCTCATTCTCTCTCCCTTTAGGCAAGTAGAACCCTCCTCACGCCAGCCGTACCTAAATGCTAAGTGGATGACACAGCAGCCTGTTTGTCCCCAGCACCGGTGGCATCCGGATCGCGCCTCACAGTACAGCTTGAGAAGGCCTGGAAGCCGCTCTGCGCCCAGCGGCCCCGCACCTGTGCCCGTCCTTCCTGCCGGCCCGCTGAGCCGTGCGTAGGACCACGCGGCCCCGAGTCCACCGAGCCCCGCGCTGGGCGTGCCTGCAAACAGGTGCGTGGAGAATGCTTGCCCGGATGAGGATGCTGGGTGTGGGGGGGGAGGGGGAGATGTCGAGGTTGGCACGGCGATGCCTGGATTTTTACACTGCTCCACCTCCGATACCTGGCGTAATGTCACTGGGCGAAGGGAGATTCTAACTTCATTATAAAGGAAACCTTGTTGGGCTCCAGCGGCTCATGCCTGTCATCCCAGCCACTCAGGAGGCTGAGATCTGAGGCTCACAGTTCAAATCTAGCCTGAGCAGGAAAATCCGTGAGACTCTTATCTCCAATTATCACCAAGAAGATGGAAGTGGGGCCATGGTTCAAGTGGCAGTACACAAAAAAAAAGGGGGGGGGGGAGCTCAGGGACAACACCCAGGCCCTGCATTCAAGCAGCCCCAGGCCTGGCACAGGAAAAGAACAAAGTTAACCCTGGAAATGGATTGCTTTGCAAAGCACTGGGCGATAAAGGTGCAAAGCTTACTGATGCTTTAGAAAGGTTTGGGTTCTCTCTCTCTCTCTCTCCTCTCTCTCTCTCTCTCTGCCAAAGTAACTGCATTTTCCTGCTTGTTTGTCGTGAAGTGTGGCCATGTCAAATTTTCTTTTTTGGCTGAGAAACGAGCGCGAAAGCTTTGCTTTTGAAATCATTTGTTTATTTTTAGTTGGTTCTGGGGCTCAAGCTCCTGCTTGGCCTTTTCACCCATGGTGGGGTCTCCATGGCTTGATCTACTCTTCTGCTTCTACATTTTTTTTTGCCAGTTCTGGGGCTTGAACTCAGGGCCCGAGCACTGTCCCTGCGCTTCTCTGTGCTCAAGGCTAGCGCTCTGCCACTTGAGCCACAGCGCCACTCCTGGCTTTCTCTGTGTATGTGGTGCTGAGGACTCGAACCCAGGGCTTCGTGGTGGGAGGCAGGCACTCCACCACTAGGCCACGTTCCCAGCCCCTGCCTCTCCATTTGTGCTGGTTTGTTGGAGATGAGGGTCTCATGGATGTTCCGCCATCCTGGTCTCAGCCTTGCCAGTGGCTGGGATTACAGGCGAGAGCACCGGCACTCTGGAGAACTGAGGCGTTTTCTTGCTTGGGCCGGACTGGGTGCAAACCGTGTGCGCTCGTAACGCAGCACCGGCACTGGGCGGAAGCCCCGGTGCGCTCGGCACCCGGCACCGGGCGGGGCCCGTCTGACGGATGCACCCCACCCTCACCCATGTCCCACCCCCGCCCCGGGGCCTCCCGGGGCCCGCACACTGAGAGTGGACCGGCAGGCCCTGTGGCCGGGACTGACGGTTTGCTCTTTATGCACGCTGGAGAGGGACCTTCAGGGTGTGTGTCCGCTTCGTGCCACCTTCCAGTGAGCCCCGCCGTGCAGGGCTTTCCTGGTGCCGGTGGAGTGGGCGCTGGATGTGACTTGGGGGTAGGTAGTGGGGGGTGGGGGGCTGGACGGCAGCTGTGGGCACTCAGGGGTGTGTGAGCTTACAGAACGTGACCCGGGCTGGGAGTGGGTGAGGAGTGCACGTGTGCTTGGGCCGCTCTCACTTGTGTGGGGGTGGCAGTGGCTCTGGCAGTGGCCGGGGCTTGAGTGTGGACCGGCAGGGTGGTGTGGTCAGGTGGGCCTTGGCTGTGGCTGTGTGGGGGCAGCAGCAGGTGTGGGGTTGGCTGGGCCGTGGTTGGCTACGCTGTGGGCATGGCATGTGTGTGGGCAGCAGCGGGCGTGGGGTTGGCTGGGCCGTGGCCGTGGCTTCTGTGTGGGCAGCAGCGGGCGTGGGGTTGGCTGGGCCGTGGCCGTGGCTTCTGTGTGGGCAGCAGCGGGCGTGGGGTTGGCTGGGCCGTGGCCGTGGCTTCTGTGTGGGCAGCAGCGGGCATGGGGTTGGCTGGGCCGTGGCCGTGGCTTCTGTGTGGGCAGCAGCGGGCGTGGGGTTGGCTGGGCCGTGGCCGTGGCTTCTGTGTGGGCAGCAGCGGGCGTGGGGTTGGCTGGGCCGTGGCCGTGGCTTCTGTGTGGGCAGCAGCGGGCGTGGGGTTGGCTGGGCCGTGGCCGTGGCTTCTGTGTGGGCAGCAGCGGGCGTGGGGTTGGCCGGGCCGTGGTCAGCGATGGACATGGAGTGGTTGGGCAGTGGGTACACCAGCCTGTGGTCCTTGTGCCCTGCTGCTGTTTCGGGTGTGTCTCTCCCACTGCATGGTGACCCCAGAGGCAGGAGCGGCATGGTAATGTCCCCATTGTGGCACTGTCCCCGTCCTGGCACTGCCCCTGCCGTGGCCTCGTCCCCACGGTGGCCCTGTCCCCACGGTGGCCTGGTCCCCGCCCTGGCTCCGCTCCCATCATGGCCCTGTCCCCACGGTGGCCCTGTCCCCACGGTGGCCCTGTCCCCACGGTGGCCCTGTCCCCACGGTGGCCTCGTCCCCGCCCTGGCTCCACTCCCATCACGGCCCTGTCCCCACGGTGGCCTGGTCCCCACCCTGGCTCCGCCCCCATCACGGCCCTGTCCCCACGGTGGCCCTGTCCCCACGGTGGCCCTGTCCCCACGGTGGCCCTGTCCCCACGGTGGCGTGGCTGCCGTCCACAGGCCGGTCGCCGGTGTGGAGGGGGCATGAGCGGAGCAGCTGGTGGCACCCAGTGCTGGCTGTGGGAGTGGCGTCTGTCTGTCCTGAGGAAGGCAGGACAGACAGAACCCCCCGATTCCCACTCCCTTCATCTCTGTCCAATCAGGGCTTCCCTAGACCCCGAGGGAGGACATGGCTGAGCGTCGCGTCCGCACGCTCACGTGAGGGGAGCTGGGCAGATCTGCCCTCCACGAGAATTGCCTGAAGAACCCCGAGTTTGGTGGCAGCGAGGCGCGTGGACCGGGGGCCCATCCGGAGTCTTGCAGAACCCTCGACGTGCAGAGGCCCCCGGACTCCCTCAGGTCAGCCAGGACAGAGCAATGGCGGAGGCTGGGGCCAGGGCTCCTCAGTGTTATGTGTGTGTGTGTGTGTGTGTGTGCGTGCGTGTGCGCGCACTCGTCCCAGGTCTTGGCACTTCCGGATTTTTCTGAGTGGTGCGTTGGAGATTAGAGCCTCACAGACTTTGTTGTCCAGGCTGGCTTCCCGCTGTGATCCTCAGGTCTCAGCTCCTGCGTAGCTGGGATGACAGGCGGGAGCCGCCGCTGCCCGGCTCATTTGAGGGGGATAGAAGGCTGCGGCAGAGCGGGGTGCGTGGGGGGAGTGGGTCCCCCAAGAATGTGTTCAGGTAGGATTAGGACCCGTCAAGGACAAAAGCAGGCTGGGGTTGGAGGTGTGGCTCCATGGGTGGGGCACTGGCCCGGGAGGGAGGGCGTCAGGGACTGAGTTGGAGCCCCGGTCTGGGATCTAAATAAAACACAAAAGAAAAGAGGCCTGCCTCAGCTGTCCGTGCAGGCCTCTGTGGGGGACGCCGGGCTAACGGCTGTGGGAGGGCACAGGGAAGGGGGGCCCACGGCCCTTAGTGATGGAGACCCCTTAACAGGAAGACAGCATACTGCTTCCCCCAGAAAATGTGCTGCGCCTTCGTGAACTGAGTCAGGGCGAAAAATCCATCAGTCACTCGCCTGGTGCCCGTGGCTCGCGCCTGTCATCCCAGCTACTCAGGAGGCTGGAGACCCGAGGGCCGCGGCTCAAAGCCAGCCCTAGCGGGAAAGTGAGACTCTTATCTCCAATGAACCACCGAAAAGCTAGACGTGGAGTTGTGGTTGAAGTGGCAGAGCACCAGCCTTGAGTGAGTAAAAGCTAAGGGACAGCGTTCAGGCTCTGAGTTCAATCCTTTACTACCCGCGCTCGCGTACACGCGCACGTGCACGCGTACACACACACACACACACACACACAGTCTTATCCTTCATTGTAGGTCAATTTCATATGAAAAGAAAAGCCACGCTGCTGCCACTTGGATCGTGGTATGTGCAGTGAGATTTGGAGGGAGGGAAAATGTACAGACGTCTGCAATTTACTTCAAAGTGCTCAAAAAGCAAGACGGCTTGCTGACAGACAGCAAGCAAATACAGTAAAGTGTTCATGGTGCCCGCTGATAGGTGGGAAAACTGCATTTCTAGACCATGATAGGCAGACACATGAAGACGATTCCATCACTCGAGGTGGTGGCTGCCGGCTGGACCGTGCGCCGTCTGCCCAGGAGCAAGGGGCAGCCCTCAAACAGGCCGTGTGCAGTCCTAGCGGGGCCCGGACGCACGAGAACCAGCGAGACAGAGTCCGGATAGCGGCGCTCACCTGGGCCCGAGCTCAAATCCTGCGCAACGGGAGGCAGGAAACTCCGGGCTGACCCACTGTGAGCTTGTGACGCCCACAGTCGCCTTCATTTTTGCTTTCAGCAGTACATCATTAAGAGCTTACTAGGGGCAGGTCGGTCTCCACGTGTTTTAATGCAGTTATGTCTCACACTTTTCTGTTTGTCCGTTTACCTGTCTTTCTATCTACCTACCTATCTATTTATCTACCTGCATTGCGATTTGAACTCGGGGCCTGAGTTGTTGTCTTGTTTTTCTCCTCAAGGCTGGCGCTCTTACTTGAGCCACAGCCCACGTCTGCCTTTTGGGTGTTCATTGGAGGTGGGAGCCTCTCGCAGACTCCCCTGCCCAGGGCTGGCTTCGGTCCCTGGCCCTCAGGTCCCCGCCTGGGGCGTGGATGGGATTCCGGTTGTGAGCGCAGGGCCCGGCCCCCACGCCTGGGTCTAACCTCTTCCTCCTGCCTCCCGGCCTTGTCCCTGCAGTAGCCGGCCCGGCGGTTCCCCGGAGCCCACGGCTTCCCGAGTCCCTGACCATGGAGGCCACGCAGGAGACGTCCCTCTTCCTGGAGAAGATCCTGGAAGAGCTGGACCGCAAGCAGGGCACGGTCGACTACCAGGAGCTGTGCGCGTCGCTGTGCGCCCGGCTGGACCTGGCGCAGCTGGCCCGGCTGCGGGGCGCGCTCCTGTACACGGCCTGCCTGGACCCCGGCTTCCCGGCCTCGCTCTTCAAGGACCGGGAGGCCTGCGCGGGGGGCCCGCGGGCCACGAAGCTGGCGGTGGCCGCCGACATCGTGGCCATCTTCCACCTGGCCCAGGCGGGCGGGGCGGCCGGCGGGGGCCAGCAGGGGAGCCAGAAGGGGGCGGCCGAGCCCGGCGAGCGGCCCCTGGGCCGGGGGCTCCCCGCGAGGCGGCCCGCCGCGCGCCAGAAGGCCGACCGCCCCGAGTGCGTGCCCGCCTCCGAGCCCGGCTTCTCGCTGGGGGTCCGGAAGGAGGCCAAGCACCGCGCCGCCTCCCTGGACCGGCTGCCGGCCGGGGCCCCCCTTCCCCGGAGCCGGCCCCCCGCCCTGCGAGATGCAGAGGACCCGCTTCCCCATGCACCTCGACGGAGAGTCCGTCTCCGACCGGGACTCCCCGCCCGTCGGCCCGGCGCTGCGCGACGCCTTCCTCCCCCACGACGAGGGGCCCTTCCTGGGGCCGCCCCGTGGGCCGGAGAGGAGCGCCTTCCAGGGGGACTTCCCGCTCCTGGTGGCCGCCTCCCCGGCCGCGGGGCGGCCCGGCCGCGGGGCGGAGCCGCCCAGGCGCAAGGAGCCGCCCCGGGCGCCCTTCTTCAACCACAGCTTCGAGATGCCGGGCCCCGGCCCGTACCTGAGCCCCGGCTACTCCCCCGGCCCCGGCCGGCGCCGCGCCAAGCACGAGAGCCTGGAGGACCTGCAGGCCTCCACCTACTTCGGCCCCACCGCCCCGGCGCCCGGCGCCCGGGACGCCCGGCGCGGCCCGGGGCGGCCCAGCAGGCAGACCCCGTGGCCCGCCAAGAGCTGGAGCCTCACCGCGGAGGACGGCCCCGGCTTCGAGGGCGCGGAGGCGACGCCCCCCTTCCCCGGCTCCGGCAGCCAGACCCCCGGCCTCTCGGCCCCCGAGGGGCGCCCCGCTTTCTTGGGGCCCGAGGAGCCGCAGCGGATCCTCCCCGCGGGCTACAGGGCGGCGGTGAAGCCCGGCGGGCCCGGCGCCAAGGAGAAGCCGACCGCCCCGGACCCGGGGCCCCGAGAAGCCGGCCCCAAGTTCCAGGACAAGTCTGCCGGTGGGGCGGGCCGGCAGCTCAGCTCGGACACCAGCAGCGTGGGGACCCAGACGGAGCAGCCCGCGCCCCGGCCCCCGAGGCGGCCCGACCCGGGCGAGCCGCTGGCCAGGAAGCCGTCGGACGACAGCTCGGAGGGCGTCAGCGACGACATCAGCGACATCTTCCGGTTCCTCGACGACTCGGGGCTGGTCCAGTCCTCCTGCTACAACAGCACCGGCTCCCTGTCGCAGCTCCACCGGTCGGACGGCGACAGCTCCCCCGAGCGCCCGCGCGCCCAGGTCGCCGACGGGGCCCCCGGCGGCCGGGGGGAGGATGGCCGCGGGCCGGACCGCGCGCGCCCCTCCGAGGAGGAGCTCAAGACCAGCGTGTGCCAACTGGTGCTGAGGATCGGCGAAATCGAGCGCAAGCTGGAGTCGCTGTCGGGCGTCCGCGAGGAGATCTCCCAGGTTCTGGGCAAGCTGAATAAGCTGGACCAGAAGATGCAGCGGCCGGACGTGCTCAGCGTGCAGGTGGACCTGAACTCCCTGGCCAGCGAGGTCCCGTCGGAGGACGGCACCTCGCCCGGGGCCTTCCGCGCCCCGCCGCGGCGCCCGCGGGCCCCCGCCCGACGGCGACGACTGGTGCTGCTCCGAGGCCAGCGGCGGCCACGGCGAGAGCCTGCGGGTCCGGGCCCTGAAGAAGAGCCTGGGCCCCCGGCCGCC
>NW_025960765.1:0-33358 GCF_023159225.1 Perognathus longimembris pacificus | reverse complement strand
GTGAGGAGATGACTTCCTATTCAAAGTGCTCTGTCAGTGTTCACTTAGAGTTTGAGGGAGAGGGCGGGTGACTCTCAGGGCGGGGGGCTACGGCCCCTGGGCCCCTGGACGCACTCCTCACCATGCTCCCCTCCAGAGCGGCACCTCTCAGGGGCCCCCAGCCCGCCGTCGGGGCCTCGCGCTGATACTGCGCCTCTGCTCCTTGTTGGGGTCAGGGGAGAGGTGTGGTCTCCTTGGAGGCCCCCCTAACCTTCCGGCAGGGGATGGGGGGCCCCGGAGCTGTGCTGGAGTCCCGGTGGTGGGGAGGGGGGCGGTGCTGAGTGAAGGGCTGGACTTCTTCATCCTTTAGGGCCTGTCTGGGTCCCGGCCGCCTCCTCTCAGGGTCCTGCTCTCCGCTTGCTCTGTCTCCACCCTCACTCTCCTCTCTGGCTAACCCTCCGAGGGGCAGGCTGGGATTTCGCCAGCCGGGCCCAGCCTCTCCCAAAGCCGCTGGCCAAGTGAGAAGAGTGAGCCAGCTGGACGGTTCCTGAGGCCTTTGGAGCCCGCGGCAGCCGGAGCTTCTCCCAGGTCCTTCTGAAGAGCCTTTTTTTGTTTTCCCCCCAGCCAATTCCAGCACAGTGTGCTTCCTGGGGTGGGGTTTGAACTCGGGGCCTGGGCGCTGTCCCTGAGCTCCTCAGCTCAAGGCTGGCGCTCTGCCGCTTTGAGCCACGCTCCACTTGTGGTTTTCTGGTGGTTTGTTGGCCGTTAGAGTCCCGCGGGCTTTCCCGAGTAGCTGGGCTGAGAGGTGTGAGCCACCGGCACCTGACTTCCTGTGTCTTTCGGGCTCTGTTTGCCTCTGAGTGGGTGTGTGTACACAGGCAGCCTGCTTCTAGAAGCAAAGGGATCCAGGCAGGCTTGCCATTTGACTTGGGCTCACGCAGTGCCTGTATGAACTTCGGTAATAGCCCACGTGAAACTTTGGTCCAAGGCAGAGGCCTGTCCAGGGCACACATGCAGGCTGTCCCTGGGTTAGTTGACTTTCTGGTGAAATTGTTTGCTAAAAGAGAACAAAAAAAAAAAAAAAAAAACCAAAACCCTAAACACGCCAAACAGAGCTTCCTGTTTCAGATTCTTTCAGACGACTTCCTGAGTCCTCTATCAGTTCCTTCACTTAAAAAAAAAAAATCTAAGAAATGGTTGTGTCATGTAAGTAGAAGCAAAGCTTTGCTACCTGGGGTGTAGCTTCTGACGTGAATGAATGGACTTGAACTTGCAGCCGGAGGTCTCCCAGTGTTTTATGTTCTTTCCTGGTCAGGTGGTTGCGAGGGTTCTGGAAATGGGCATGGAAAATGGCTGGTGTATACCTGGGTATACTCGTATTCCCACAGGTGTGATTGCGAAGGAGCAGGGACTGGGTGATCGCTGTTGTGGATGACTGTCAGAAACACGATACAAAGTTACAGGATGAAAGCAGGAGCCCCTGGCTCTCCCCTGTTATTATCCCAGCGACTAGGAGGCCGAGATCCTTGTTTAAAGCCAGCCCAGGGAGGAAAACCCAGACTCTTAGCTCCAGTGAACCATCCCAAAGCTGCAAGTGTAGGCAGGTGTGGTTCAAGCGGTAGAGCACCAGCCTTGGGGGAGGAGACAGGAAGCTGACCATGGATACTCATACCCGTCGATTGAATACATGAATCTGTGAAGGAGGGATCCCTGAGGCCAAGGGCCAGCTTGGTAGAAATGATGGAAAACAGGCAGCAGTCCAGAGGGAGGGGTTTTTTGAATCTGCCAGAGTTGTTTTGTGCGCAGCCGTTCCTTTTGAACTGTAGGAGTAAGGAACTTGTCGTAGTCAAAATGTGAAATAACCGTTTATTCTCCTTTTCACATGAGCTGACCCCACAGCTAGTTCCTGTAGTTGTCAGTGCTTGGGTGGGGTGGGGTGGGGGGGTGGGGTGAGGTGGGGGGGGCGGGGGCGGGGCCTGCCCAGCCACAGGGGAGGTCCGATTGCCCGTGAGTGAGTGAGGATTTCGTCCGGTGCGAGGCTGGCTCTGGATCGTCGTGTAGATTCCATTCCTCTGACAGATGTGTTAGGAAGAGCACGCCAGTCACTCCCATCGTCAAGCCAGTTCTTACTTTGCACCGTCTTCCTGCCTTCTTTGGAGAAGCTGTGGCTTTGTGGGGCTTTTCCAAAATGCTTCATTGCTTGAGTCCTGACGAAAGCTGCCTGTGGAATTTCTTGGTGCACTCCGTGATCTGGGCTGGCGCCGCGTGTTCCAGATGAGGGAAGGGGAGCCGGGGCGACGGAGTGAAGCTGCAGAGACGAGGAGGAGCGTCGCTGTGGTGTGTAATTGTGGGATCTGTCCCGGCACGTCCCCCCCTTGTGACTTGGGCGTCACTTGTTTTGGATAGGGTAAGGGGCAGAGCCTTTTGTTTTCCTTTTCCTTTTACTGTTTCTGCACCTGCCTGCCGTCAGTACCTGGAGCATTTTCCTTCCTGCCCGGTTTTGTCCCCAGCGGCCAGTACCACTTAGTAGTTGGTGGCTGGTGCGTGTACGTGTGCCGCGGTGCGAGAGGCTTTTCACTGAGAAGTACCGTGCTGGAGGCCAGGAGGCAGTGCAGTGGGCCAGCCCCACGGGTGGCGGGGGAAAGCCTGGACCCACCCGCCCGCCCTTTCCCACCTCTGCCGGCTCTGGAGCACAGGGAGCGCCGTCGAATGGCAGCACATCGAGTCCCCTTCCCTCTGCCTCCCCTCCTTTGTTTCTTTCATTCACTTTTTTATTTGTATGTGTGCTGGGATTTGAACTCAGGGCCTGGGCACTGTCCCTTGGCTTTTTCACTCAAAGCTGATGCGCTACCACTTGAGGCAAAGCTCCCCTTCCAGGTGATGATGATGATGATGATGGTTTTGCTGTGTTCACTGGAGATAAGAGCCTCATGGAGTCCCGCCCCCTCCCCCGCTGGCTTCAAACCTTGATCCTCAGAGCTCACTCGCCTCCCGAGTGGCCAGGATCACAGGTGTGCGCCATCGCCGGCGCGCCGGCCGGCTCCTTTTCTCGTAAGCATCTGAACTTCACACGGACCTATGCCTCAGAGTCACATGCGGCTGACCAGCTCTGCGTCCCTGTTCTTAACCCACTTTTGTGGGAAGCAGGCGCGGTTCTCTGGTGTGGAAACTGCTTTCAGTTTAACAACAAACATTTGTTGGCTTGAGTAATCTTTGTGTGTTCAGTCTAGAATAGATGTGGTTAACCAACCTTCCTTGCCAAATTGTTGGGTTACACGCTTCTGTGCCGGGCATCCAGACCCACTCTAGATCTTGCGGACCCGCTTCCAGACCCACGCTGGGGTTTGAAGCACGGTTTGCCCCTTTAGGCTGTGAGCACTTCACCTTTCCTGGCTTTGTCATGGCTTCTCCGTGAGCTCCCCAAAGGCAAAGGACTTTCCAGCTGGGAGCCCGTGGCTCAAGCCCGAGAACTGAGGATCGCGGTTCAAAGCCAGCCCAGGCAGGAAAGTCCATGAGACTCTCATCTCCAGTGAACCACCAGACAACTGGAAGTGGCACTGTGGCTCAAAGAGTAGGATGCCAGCCTTGAGCGAAAGAGCTCAGGGACAACAGCACCCAGGCCTTGCGTTCAAGCCTTAGGACTGACAAAAAACATGAATAAATGAAAGTCATCACCCAGGAAGCCTTGATTTTGGGGTGAGCACTGACACAGTAGAAATGATGGGCCAGGGGGCTGGGGATATGGCCTGGTGGCAAGAGTGCTTGCCTCGTATACATGAGGCCCTGGGTTCGATTCCCCAGCACCACATATATAGAAAACGGCCAGAAGCGGCGCTGTGGCTCAAGTGGCAGAGTGCTAGCCTTG
The DNA here is from genome assembly GCF_023159225.1 of Perognathus longimembris pacificus. NCBI lineage: Eukaryota > Metazoa > Chordata > Mammalia > Rodentia > Heteromyidae > Perognathus > Perognathus longimembris. The sequence continues at coordinate 29,514 of NW_025960765.1, read as the reverse complement.
AGCAAGAAGAAGCCAGGGACAGTGCTCAGGCCCTGAGTTCAAGGCCCAGGACTGGGAAAAAAAAAAAGCCAGGAACAGTGCTCAGGCCCTGGGTCCAAGCCCCAGGACTGGCAAAAAAAAAAAAAAAAAAGAAATGATGGGCCAGAAGCCCTCATGGGCAGACGTCACGCATCCTGACACCCCGTAGAGGTGGCGCCACTAGTGAAAGCCCACTGAATAGAAAAGCATGGGGAACCTCAACGGGGGTTGTGGCTGGTCCATCCCCCAGCAGAGAGCCAGCCGCCCGTCCTGGGCTTCTAGGTATCTGGTGTTTCACGCACACAGTCTGGGCTTTAGGGACATTGCCACAGCCCCATTGCTCTGTAATGGGTTGGAGGTGTGGCTTGGTTGGTAGAGGGCCAGCTAATGAGTGAAAGTGGCAGGAACCAAGTTAAAGTTCTGGTCTCAGAACTAAACAAAAAGAATAAAGAAAGGGCCGTGTAATAAGTATTTCACTCTTGTAGGCCCGTGCCTCTGTCACTGCTGTACCCTGCCTGCCCTTGTGTTAAACAACCATACAGTGTGTGTGTGGCGGGGGGGGGTGGGGTGGGAGGGGTAGCTGTTCAAAGCCAGCCGAAGTAAGGAAGTCTAGGAGACTCTTATCTCCTATTAAGCACCAGAAAACGAAGTGGAGCTGTTGCTCAAAGTGGTAGAGCGCAAGCTTTGAGCAGAAAGAGCACAGAGACAGCACCTAAGTCCTGTGTTCAATCCCCAGGACTGGACCAAAAAAAAAGTGTTATGCCAGGTGCCGGTGGCTCACGCCTGTTGTCCTAGCTACTGTGGGGGCTGAGATCTGAGGGTCACAGTTGGAAGCCAACCTGGGGAGGAAAGTCCTCGAGATTCTGATCTCTAATTAAACACCGAGAAGGAGCTGTGGCTCAAATGGTAGAGCACTAGCTTTTAGCAAAAAAAACCCTCAGGGACAGCACCCAGGTCCCAAGTTCAAGCCCTGGGAACGGTGCATGTGTGCCTGTGTGTGTGCGCTCACACACACACACACACACACAAATAGCTGGACGTGGCGCTGTGGCTCTAGTGGTAGAGCGCAAGCCTTGAGCAAAAGAAGCTCAGGGACAGCGCCCAGGCCCTGCGTTCAAACCCCAGGACTGGCAAAACAAAAACAATAGCGTTAAAATGTCAAAAAAAAAAACACAAAAAAAGCCTTAGCTTCCCATCTCATCAAAGAATGACGCGCGAGCGCCGTAGCAAAGCCTTTGGAGCTAACGTGTGTGCTTGTAGTCTTCTGCGTCGGGGCGACCGTGACCCGGGTGCAGCGTGTTCTGGTTCTTGGAGGTAGGCGAGGGGGAAGGGGGGACGGGGAGAGGGACACCCTTCCCGTGCAGCTCTACTCGGGTATGGCTGAGCCTGGGACCCAGGGCTTCCATAATAATTTTGGTGAGCATTGCTGAATTGGAGAGACTTCACGTGACTGCTTTGTATCCAGAAGAGCTCCCCGGAGACAATGGGGCAGGGACACCGGTAGGTTTTCCTGTAATGGGGAAACTTCACTTCCTCTTGGGTCAGCAAGGTAACGTTCCCAGTGAGATGACCGTCAGCCTCTTTTCTTTTCTTTTCTTTCCCTTCCTTTCCTCCGCATCCCCCCTTTCTTTTTTTTTTGGTGCTGGTCCTTCCTGGGGTTTGAACTTAGGGCCTAGGCACTGTCCCTAGGCATTTTCACTCAAGGTTAGTGCTCTACCACTTGGTTCTGTGTGTGTGTGTGTGTGTGTGTGCGTGGGTGCACGTGGGTGCACGCGTGTTTTTATTGGAGATCGGAGTCTCATACACTTTCCTTCCCAGGCTGGCTTTGAACTATGATCCTTAGATCTCAGCCTAGGGAGTACCTAGGATGACAGGTGTGAGCCACCGGTGCCTGGCTTCATCAGTATCTTAAAAAAGATAATTCATAAGCACTTGATCAGTATCTCTTAATGAGTTTTGAGACTGCCATTTTCCTTAGTTTTTGCAGCGACCGGTGGGGCAGGAGAGCTGGAGGCCTCTGGAGAGAGCGGCTCGTGTCGGGATCCTTTTCCTGGCCCAGCTCCCCCCACCCCTCCCTGCAGCAGGGTCTTTCTTTTTTTTTGGCCAGTCCTGGGCCTTGGACTCAGGGCCTGAGCACTGTCCCTGGCTTCGTTTTGCTCAAGGCTAGCACTCTGCCACTTGAGCCACAGCGCCGCTTCTGGCTTTTTCTATATATGTGGTGCTGAGGAATTGAACCCAGGGCCTCATGAATATGAGGCAGGCACTCTAGCCACTAGGCCATATCCCCAGCCCGAGCAGGGTCTTTCTTGAGGCTCCCTGATGAGCCAGGCTGGGTGTCCAGGAGATGGGCAGGCCCGCGTTATCAGGGATGTTGATCTTGGATTACAGGAACGGTTTCTAGGCAGCGAGCTCAGTTTTCCTCTCCCTTCGCAGCCCTCCTGTCAGGAGAGATGGCTTGCAGAGAAGGGGTCCGGCTGTCCAAATGTGTTGCCACCGGCTAGCCCCCCACCCAGCAGGCCCGGTGGGGCCAGGCCCCATGGGCACCGGTGGCCTCGCGGAGCTCGTCCCGTGCCCATCCTTGAGGGTGCGTGGCCCTGTGAGCCGTGGAAGCGCTGAGGCGTTTCCCTGCCAGCACCGTCATCCCGCAGTCACGGGCCTTTGGAGATCTGCCCGCTGGGCCCCCGCACGGGCCGGTGAAGAGACCGAGTCCCGCAGCTCACCCGGGCCCTCCCCGCGCTCACGAAGCTCACATCCACGATGCGGGCGTCACGCTGCGGTTGTTCATTTAACTGCTTTGTGCCCGCGCTGGTGGCTCACACTTGTAATCCCCGCCCCTCGAGGGGCTGAGGTCTGAGGATCGTGGTTTGCCGTCATCCCAGGCTGACAAATCCCAGTGACTGTGATCTCCTGATTACCAGCAAAAAGCCAGGAGTAGAGCTGTGGCTCAGGTGGTAGAGCACCAGCGCCTGGAGAGGAGGAGGCCCCGAGCTCAGGCCCCAGGACCAGCACAACAGATCTATTTTGTGTGGGGGGCCTGGACGTAAGTAAGCTGAATCACGTAGAGATGGGTTGGGAAGGAGCCAGGCCCAGTGGCACGGCCTCCTGAGTGCGGGGCTGATCTGCACCCCTTCACAAGACCTGTCTAAAAAGAAGGTGGCTGGCACGGCCGGTCTGCACAGGCCACAAGCCTCCCGCGGGAGCCGCCTGGACGGGAGGTACACGCTCCTGGACCCGCCCCTGGGGCGCAGGGGCTCAGCCCAGGGCAGTCAGCCAGAGCATTCCACGCCGGCCGGCCTCCTCTAGAATGTTCCCTTTCTGCCCTCTGAAGGGGGGCTGGTGCTCAAGGGCGAGAGTGCAGATTTCCAGGTCCGGCCCTCGGTCGGCTCCGTCGGGTGCGAAGGAGGATTCGCCTCCTGACCCAGCAGAGAGCGCTGGGCCTCCGCCTGCTGAATGTGGGGTGTCTGCCATGTGTGAGGAGGCATCGTCGGGGTGTCTGCTCCGTGTGAGGAGGCGTCGTCGGGGTGTCTGCCGTGTGTGAGGAGGCGTCGGGGTGTCTGCCGTGTGTGAGGAGGCGTCGTCGGGGTGTCTGCCGTGTGTGAGGAGGCGTCGTCGGGGTGTCTGCCGTGTGTGAGGAGGCGTCGGGGTGTCTGCCGTGTGTGAGGAGGCGTCGTCGGGGTGTCTGCTCCGTGTGTGAGGAGGCGTCGTCGGGGTGTCTGCTCCGTGTGTGAGGAGGCGTCGTCGGGGTGTCTGCTCCGTGTGTGAGGAGGCGTCGTCGGGGTGTCTGCTCCGTGTGTGAGGAGGCGTCGTCGGGGTGTCTGCTCCGTGTGTGAGGAGGCGTCGTCGGGGTGTCTGCTCCGTGTGTGAGGAGGCGTCGTCAGGGTGTCTGCCGTGTCGGGGTGTCTGCTCCGTGTGTGAGGAGGCGTCGTCGGAGTGTCTGCCGTGTCGGGGTGTCTGCAGTGTGTGAGGAGGCGTCGTCGGGGTGTCTGCCGTGTCGGGGTGTCTGCAGTGTGTGAGGAGGCGTCGTCGGGGTGTCTGCCGTGTCGGGGTGTCTGCAGTGTGTGAGGAGGCGTCGTCGGGGTGTCTGCCGTGTCGGGGTGTCTGCCGTGTGTGAGGAGGCGTCGTCGGGGTGTCTGCCGTGTGTGAGGAGGCGTCGTCGGGGTGTCTGCCGTGTGTGAGGTGGCGTCGTCGGGGTGTCTGCTGTGTGTGAGGAGGCGTCGTCGGGGTGTCTGCCGTGTCGGGGTGTCTGCTCCGTGTGTGAGGAGGCGTCGTCGGGGTGTCTGCCGTGTGTGAGGAGGCGTCGTCGGGGTGTCTGCCGTGTCGGGGTGTCTGCCGTGTGTGAGGAGGCGTCGTCGGGGTGTCTGCTCCGTGTGAGGAGGCGTCGTCGGGGTGTCTGCTCCGTGTGTGAGGAGGCGTCGTCAGGGTGTCTGCCGTGTCGGGGTGTCTGCCGTGTGTGAGGAGGCATCGTCGGGGTGTCTGCCGTGTGTGAGGAGGCGTCGTCGGGGTGTCTGCCGTGTGTGAGGAGGCGTCGTCGGGGTGTCTGCTCCGTGTGTGAGGAGGCGTCGTCGGGGTGTCTGCCGTGTGTGAGGAGGCGTCGTCGGGGTGTCTGCCGTGTGTGAGGAGGCGTCGTCGGGGTGTCTGCCGTGTCGGGGTGTCTGCCGTGTGTGAGGAGGCGTCGTCGGGGTGTCCGCCATGTGTGAGGAGGCGTCGTCGGGGTGTCTGCTCCGTGTGAGGAGGCGTCGTCGGGGTGTCTGCTCCGTGTGTGAGGAGGCGTCGTCGGGGTGTCTGCCGCGTGTGAGGAGGCGTCGTCGGGGTGTCTGCCGTGTGTGAGGAGGCGTCGGGGTGTCTGCCGTATGTGAGGAGGCGTCGTCGGGGTGTCTGCCGTATGTGAGGAGGCGTCGTCGGGGTGTCTGCTCCGTGTGTGAGGAGGTGTCGTCGGGGTGTCTGCCGCGTGTGAGGAGGCGTCGTCGGGGTGTCTGCCGTGTGTGAGGAGGCGTCGGGGTGTCTGCCGTATGTGAGGAGGCGTCGTCGGGGTGTCTGCCGTGTGTGAGGAGGCGTCGGGGTGTCTGCCGTATGTGAGGAGGCGTCGTCGGGGTGTCTGCCGCGTGTGAGGAGGCGTCGTCGGGGTGTCTGCCATGTGTGAGGCGTCGTCGGGGTGTCTGCCGTGTGTGAGGAGGCGTCGTCGGGGTGTCTGCCGTATGTGAGGAGGCGTCGTCGGGGTGTCTGCTCCGTGTGTGAGGAGGCGTCGTCGGGGTGTCTGCCGTATGTGAGGAGGCGTCGTCGGGGTGTCTGCCGTGTGTGAGGAGGCGTCGTCGGGGTGTCTGCCGTATGTGAGGAGGCGTCGTCGGGGTGTCTGCCGTGTGTGAGGAGGCGTCGTCGGGGTGTCTGCCGTGTGTGAGGAGGCGTCGTCGGGGTGTCTGCCGTGTCGGGGTGTCTGCTCCGTGTGAGGAGGCATCGTCGGGGTGTCTGCCGTGTGTGAGGAGGCGTCGTCGGGGTGTCTGCCGTGTCGGGGTGTCTGCCGTGTGTGAGGAGGCGTCGTCGGGGTGTCTGCCGTGTGTGAGGAGGCGTCGTCGGGGTGTCTGCCGTGTGTGAGGAGGCGTCGTCGGGGTGTCTGCCGTGTGTGAGGAGGCGTCGTCGGGGTGTCTGCCGTGTGTGAGGAGGCGTCGTCGGGGTGTCTGCCGTGTGTGAGGAGGCGTCGTCGGGGTGTCTGCCGTGTCGGGGTGTCTGCTCCGTGTGAGGAGGCATCGTCGGGGTGTCTGCCGTGTGTGAGGAGGCGTCGTCGGGGTGTCTGCCGTGTCGGGGTGTCTGCCGTGTGTGAGGAGGCGTCGTCGGGGTGTCTGCCGTGTGTGAGGAGGCGTCGTCGGGGTGTCTGCTCCGTGTGAGGAGGCGTCGTCGGGGTGTCTGCTCCGTGTGAGGAGGCGTCGTCGGGGTGTCTGCTCCGTGTGTGAGGAGGCGTCGTGGGGGTGTCTGCCGCGTGTGAGGAGGCGTCGTGGGGTGTCTTGAGGAGGCGTCGTCGGGGTGTCTGCCGTGTGTGAGGAGGCGTTGTCGGGGTGGCGGCTGGCTGCTGGCCGGCTCCGTGTGGCGAGGCGTGAAGGAGCCGCGTGGGCGGGGGGCCCCCCTCCTCCCACGTGGGATGATCTGCGGTTCACGGCTGCGTATCTGCTTTGCATTCGGGGTTTCTGTTCTCCCCGGCTGTGGCTGGGCCTGATTCTCTGTGCTCCCCGGGCTTTTGTCCCCGTGCCGGGGTCCCTTTGGAGAGAGTGTTCGCCTCACATCTTCAGATCTCTCCCTCCCCGCCCCTTTTTGTGCGGCACTAAGGCTTGAACTCAGGGCCGGGCGCTGTCCTTCAGCTCTTGGGCTCGGGCCGGTGCTGGTCACTCAGCCCCAGCTGCACTTCCTGTGTCCTGGTGGCTCAGTGGAGAGGAGCTGCTGGGGACTTTGCTGCGGGGCTGGCTTGGAACCGGGATCCTCAGACCTCAACCTCCTGAGTCGCTAGGGTGACAGGTGTGAGCCCCCCACCCGGCCACACGTGTCTGAGATGAGCGCCCCCAGGAGGCAGAGGGGTTTCATGGCTCCGGCCTTTCTGGGAGAGGGGCTGGAAAACCTCCTGACACCCCCTCCCGACTGGAGCCCACCCCCGGGTTCCCTCCCCCGGGGCAAGGGGAGGAGTCTGGGACTCTGCCCCCTCCCCCACCCCGCTTCCTAAAATGTCATTTTAAGCCAGTCGTTCCTGGTCCTGTGTTGAGTCAGGAAGCAGCCGGGGAGGGGAACCTTGGAAGCGTTGCAGGACGTGTGGACACCACCGAGGCTGCGGTTGAGCCCGCCCTGGCTCTGGCCACCGGAGGGCTTCGCGTGGTCTCACCCTGGCTCATCAAACCTCTCGCATGGTGCAATGGCCGAGCTGATGAGGCGGCAGGGAGAAGCAGGAGCCCTGGGTCACTGCGGGGGAGGGGGAGGGGTGGCCCGTTCCCTGTGAAACTGAAAGCATGTCCTCATGTCCCCGGCGGGGGGAGGGGGGCCACGGGCGTCCGCGCGTCCCCGGCGGGGGGAGGGGGCCAGAGAGAGGCCGGGCCACGCCTTGTCCTTCTCCTGTGTGCTGTGTGAGAGTGACCGTGGTGAGATCGAGGTTCGAAAGCCGGGGAAAGTGAGGCGGGGCCCTGTTTGCGGGGACCGGAGGCTTGTGAGATCACTCCCGTCCTGGAGGGAGCCGGAGGGAGCATCGAGTCCTGCTTCGCCTTCTCACCGTCTGGCCCTGGGCCAAGGCAGCTTTCACAATCTGCCTGGGGGGGAAAATGCATTTTTTTCCCATTGATCCTGAGGCAGATCCCTGCAGATTGACCCCAGGCCTGTGGTTTTGCAGCACTCAAATGGAAAGCTGGAACCTAAGGTTATTTATTAAATTTGAGATAGTAATTTCACCTTTCTTTCTTTCTTTTCTTTCTTTTTTTTTTTTGGCAGTCCTGGTCCTTGAACTCAGGGCCTGAGCACTGTCCCTGGCTTCTTGCTCAAGGCTAGCACTCTGCCACTTGAACCACAGCACCACTTCTGGCCATTTTCTATATATGTGGTGCTGGGGAATCGAACCCAGGGCCTCATGTATACGAGGCAAGCACTCTTGCCACTAGGCCATGTTCCCAGCCCCCTCTTTGCTTGTTTAAAAGATATAATTTTGTTATTGAGGTGATATATAGAGGAGTTACCATTTCATAAATCTGGTAACGCATATATTTATTTTTATTATTATTATTTTGCTATTCCTGGGGCTTAAAACCTCTGGGCCTGAGCACTGACCCTGAGCTCCTTTGGCCAAAGGCTGTTGTTCTATCGCCGAGCCACAGCGCCACGTCTGGGTTTTTCTGTGTAGTTTAGTGGAGATAAGTCTCTCGGGGACTTTCCTGCCTGGGCTGGCTTGGAACCCCGATCCTCAGATCTCAGCCCCTGAGCAGCTGGGACGGTGGGCGCGAACCACCTGCACCAGACCACATGTATTTATTTCTTTTTTGGACAGTGTCACCCCGTCCTTTGCTTTCTCCGTTTTCCCCTCCCGTCCCTGCCCACAGGTTCCATAGTTCATTTCTCACATAGTGTCTAACGAACACTGTGATTGTATCGTCCACCCTGCCGGAGTTTGAACTCAGGCCTTATGCTTCCTCAGCTTATTTTGCTGGTGTCTGACACGTTACTACTTGAGCCAGGCCTCCAGCCTGCCTTTTGCTGGTTAATCAGAGGTAGAGTGTCAAGGACTTTTCTGCCTGGGCTGGCTTTGAACCTCTGTTCTCAAGATTTCAGTCTCCTGAGTAGCTAGGATTAGAAGCATGAGCCACTGTGCTCAGCGTGTAGTCTGTTTTCGATCTGAATTTTTTGGTTGTTATCAGGCCACCTGCAATAGTCTTGTGCTTTCTGTTGCTGGGGGAGGAATTACCTCAGAAGAGTTCATTATCACCAGTCATTGTATCTTGAGCTGGTGCTGCGGCCCACGCCTGGCATCCCAGCTACGCAGGAGGCCGAGACCTGAGGATTGTGGTTCGAAGCCCACCCAGTCAGGAACGTCTGTAAAACACTTACCTCCGGTGAACTTCCAAAAGCCAGAAGCGGAGCTGTGGCTCAAGTGGTAGAGGGCTAGCCTTGAGCACAAAAGCTCAAGAACAGTACTCAGGCTCTGAGTTCAAGCTCCAAGAATGGTACCTCACACACGCACACACGCGCACACACACAGACTATGATAGATCACCTTTACAACAACACTTAAGTTAGAAAAAGAAGCTGGACGTGGGCTTGTGGCCCGAGGGGTCGAGGGCCAGCTTTCGGCAGAGCTCTGGGGGTCACCCGGCTGCTGGTTAAGCTCCGGGACTGGCCTGGCAAACAGAGAAGGTAAAAGCGTGGGCCTTCCATGGCGGTCTGTGAGGTGTGCAGACATAACCTACACACGTGTGTGTGTGCGCGCGTGTGCGTGTGAGCTCCCTTCCCATCTGTGTCAGCGTTGCCGCGCGGGGCGGGCAAGGCCGCGAGGGTGGAGTGTGCCCCCCACCCCTCCCCCCAGGGTGGGGGTGTGTGGGGGTGTCTGGAGGCGTCGGGAGCCGACTGTGCTGGAGCACGGCCCCCTCCACACGCCTGCCCGTGACCTGCCTGTCCTCAGGTCGGGACTGCGGCTGAGAGCACCCACGGGAGGCGCTTGCCTCTCTGCCGCCCGTCCTGGGGCTTGAACCCAGGGCCCGAGCACGGCCCTCGGGCTCTTTGGTTCAGTGCTAGCGATCTACTGCGTGGATTCACAGCACCACTTCCAGTTGGGTGGTTCATTGGAGACCAGAGTCGCACAGACTCTCCTGCCCAGGCTGGCTTTGAACCACGGGCCTCAGATCCCAGCCTTCCAAGCAGCTGACTGGCGTGCGCCCCCCACGCCCAGCTCGGGGAGGCGCGTTAGAGGCGGGGGCCTTCAGAGGACTCTGCGCCGGTGGGAAGTAGCTTCTAGGGCGAGGGCAGTTTTTGACCCCGTGCCAACTTCAGGACTTTTAAGTAGAGTTTCGCTGTAGCTCGAGGTCATCAGCGTTCCGGCGTTTGGGGAAGAACCCGAGAGGAACTTCCGATTCCTGCCAAAATGCTGAGAGCAGCTTTTGTGTTCAGCACACGCCCTCATCTTTCTTTCTCGGACCGTCGCGTGGTGCCGGCTGGGGTTGAATCGGCGTGGCGGGCTGTGAGGTCTTGGTGCAGCAGCAGCAGACCACAGTTGCTCCCTCACCAGCTCTCGTCGCGTGCCGACATCTCTCCTGAGCTTAGCACCTGTGCCGCACTGCACCCTGGGAGCAGCACCACCGTGGGGCCAGGGCGGGGTGTGTGTGTGTGTCTGATTATTATTTCCCTTTGCCAATGGGAAATCTGAGGCGTGATGGCTTCCCACAGCTAGCAGGTGACAGAGCTGGGATCTGAAGCCAGTTAGATTAGGTTTCAGGGTCCACAGATAGATGAATGTTATTCTGAAGATTATCTCAAGGGTTAAAACGATCCGAGTGAAATTGGGCGCCGGTTCCCAGCTTATAATCCTAGCGACTCAGGAGGTTGAGATCTGAGGACTGTGGTTCAGAGCCAGCCAAGGCAAGAAAGTCTATGAGACTCTGTATTTCTAATTAATTACCAATAAAGCTACAAGTGGCGCTGTGTCCCCAGTGGCAGAGCACTAGCCTTCAGCAAAAAACGCCCAGGGACAGTGCCTACGTCCTGAGTTCAAGCCCCAGGACAGGCACAAAAAAAGAGAGAAGATTGTAGAGTGAAAGCTAGTGTCTGGTACAGAGTAATTATTTAGCTGATATTATCTAATATTATTACTAATGTGGCAGCACAGATTAAGAAAGACTACAACTTAATTCAGCTTTATAAAGAAAATTAGTGTGTATACTTACAGGTAGAAAAATCCTTGGAAAGAAGTATGCCAAGGGGCTGGGAATGTGGCTTTAGTGGTAGAGAGCTCACCTCACAGACATGAAGCCCTGGGTTCGATTCCTCAGCACCACATACATAGAAAAAGCCAGAAGTGGCGCTGTGGCTCAAGAGGCAGAGTGCTAGCCTTGAGCAAAAAGAAGCCAGGGACAGTGCTCAGGCCCTGAGTCCAAGGTGCAGGACTGGCAAAAAAAAAAAAAAAAAAAAAAGAATGTGCCAGCATTTTGGCAAAGGTTATTTGATGTAACTCTTTATGTTCCAAAGTCTCCATAGCAAATGTAGGTTGTTATTATTTGAAATCTAAGTCTAAAATGTATTTTTAAGAGGTCCTTGGACCTTGCATTTGATAGGCAAGGGCTCTGCCACTGAGCCTTGCCTTCAACTGAAATGTAGGTTTAAAATTAGTTAATGTTTGACTATATTGGTAGCATATATTGGTAGCGCGAGGGGCTTTCTTTGTGTTATTTCCACACGTGAACACAAGTGTACTTTGAAAACAGTTCTCCGTCAGCATATTCCCATTAAAGTCTCTTCTAATTTTTTTTTTTTAATTTAGGCCTGTAGTTGGACTTACGCCCAGGGTTAAGCTGGTACTCTACTACTTGAGCCACGCTTGCACTTCCTAATTGTTTATGTATTTTGGGGGTTGTAGGGCTTGAACTCAGGGCCTGGGGTGTCCCTGAGTTTTTCTGCCCCAGGTCAGCATGCTACCACTTGGAGCCACAGCTTCACTTGCAGGATTTTTGTTTTTGTTTTAGTCATGGGGCTTGAACAGGCGCTGTCGCTGAGCTCTTCAGCGCAAGGCTGGCGCTCCACCACTTGAGCCACAGCACCACTTCCAGTTTGCTGTGGTTCATTGGAGATGAGAGAGTTTTACAGACTTTCCTGCCTGGGCTGGCTTTGAACGGTGATCCTCAGATCTCAGCCTCCCGAGTAGCTAGGATGACAGGCCACTGGCACCCAGCTCCACTTACAGTTTTCTGGGTGGTTTTCTAAAGATAAAAGTCTTATGGACTTTCCTGCCCAGGATGGGTTGGAACCATGATCCTCAGAGCTCAGCCTCCTGAGTAGCTGGGATGACAGGCGTGGGCCACCAGCGCCAGCTCCAAGATGGATTTTTATCCTCCGTCTGTTGTAGGGCTTGAGCTCAGGGCCTTTGCTCTGCCTCTGGGCCTCTTTGTGCTTAAGGCTGGTGCTTTATCACTTGAGCTACTGCACCACTCCCCGTTAACTGGACATAAGGGTCTCTGGAAGACTTTCCTGCCTGGGCTGGCTTTGAACCTCGATCTTCAGGTCTCCTCCTGCGTAGCTAGGATGACAGGTGGGAGCCACCAGAGCCAGGCTAGAATGGAACGCATGTTTTTTAATGCGGGTGAGTGTGGATCACCCCTGCCAGCTAGGGCAGCGTGAAACTCTCCCATGTTCGGAGACTTGGAAACCTTTGGGTCCTTTGGCCTCTGAGTTTCCTTCTGGTGACACCCACACATTCACTCTGCCTTCTCTGAGGGTCCAGGAAGGCCTTTTCATGGCCGAGACCAGCAGCGTCAGGAGGTTGGAAGCTGCACCTCCGGCTGGTGCTCAGCCAGGAGCCGGCGTCCTGGAGCCGGGGGTGGGGGGGGGCGGACAGGAGCAGCCGGAGGGGGTGGGGTGCTGGGGCGTGAAGGGTTTGGGGCTCAGCCCTCCGGGAGTGGCTTCTCCGTCTTGTCCACCGCTTGACGAGGCACCTGGAATCCATCTGCTTTGTTGGAGTCTCGTGGCCAGGATTGTGCTTCCATGTAGCTGTCCTGGACATCTGCCCTAAGACCTGGTTGTGAGTTGCGCCATTTTTTCCATCTCCTTAAGAAGTGATGGAAGTGGTTGCAGGAGTCAGAAAGAGACAGGAATAAATTTAACTCTATAGCCATGTGTTTTCCCCAAGCTGAGGACTGAACTCGGGGCCTTGCCCTTGCAGGCGGGTGGGCGGGTGGTGCTCTTCCCCTGAGCTGAGGACTGAACTCGGGGCCTTGCAGGCGGGCGGGCGGGCGGTGCTCTTCCGCTGAGCTGAGGACTGAACTCGGGGCCTTGCAGGCGGGCGGGCGGTGCTCTTCCGCTCTTCCATGTTTTAAGTTCATTGATTTATTCATCTCGTGGTTCTTAAAAATTCATTGTATTAGTTTGTTAAATCTGGAATCCCGCTTGAGTTAGTTTTCTATTATGAAAGGTTTCTCACATTGGCTATCATTCATGATAACAGTATTTCTTTCCATATGTTTGGCCATTTGTCCCAGTGCCATTGCTTACTAAGTAATACCTTCCCCAGTGATTAGATTTGAAATGTTACTTTAGGGCTGGGGATATGGCCTAGTGGTAGAGCGCTTGCCTCATATACATGAAGCCCTGGGTTCGATTCCTCAGCACCACATATACAGAAAACGGCCAGAAGTGGCGCTGTGGCTCAGGTGGCAGAGTGCTAGCCTTGAGCAAGAAGAAGCCAGGGACAGTGCTCAGGCCCTGAGTCCAAGGCCCAGGACTGGGGGAAAAAAAAAAAAGAAAAGAATGATACACATTCTGAAATGTTACTTAAGTTTTCTTATACATATCAGTTCTGTATTTTGATTTGTGGACAGTAGACTGCTGGGTCATTATTGTGGCCTTATAATCTACTTAACTACTTGTTAGGAAGGCAAAGACCCCCACCCCTTCTTATGTATCTATGTAGTTATTTATGTATTTATTGCAAGCCCTGGGGTTTGGGCCTGAGCACTGTCCCTGGCTTCTTTTTGCTCAAGGCTAGCACTCTGCCACTTGAGCCACAGCGCCACTTCCTGCTTTTTCTGTGTATGTGGTGCTGAGGAATCGAACCCAGGGCTTCGTGTGTGCAGGGCAAGCACTTGACCACTAAGCCAAATTCCCAGCTCTTTTATTTATGTTTTCACATAGCTCTAAGATGAAACTTAACATAAGTTTTGTAATCACCTCATACTTTGAAGAACCATTTTCAGACTTGTTTGAGTTTTGTTGTTTTCAGAGTTTGAACTCAGGGCCTGGGAGCTATCCTGGAGCTATTTTTGCTCACAGCCTCCTGGCTGAACTGTAGCTTCACCTACAGCTTTTTTGGTAGTTAATTGAAGATAAAGGTCGCACAGACTTTCTTCCTGGGTTGGTGTTGAACACCTGTAATCCAAGTTACTCAGGAGGCTGAGATCTGATGATTGAGCTGTGAAACCTGGGCAGGAAAGCCCATGAGACCCTTATCTCCAGTTGGCCACGAGAAAACTTACAATGGCGCTGTGGCTCAAGTGGTAGAGCGCTAGCCTTGAGGAAAAAAAGCCCAGGGACAGTGCTCAGGCCCTGAGTTCAAGTCCCGGGACGGGCACCCACAAAAAAGACACAGATGGACACCAGAGGCTTTCTGGCTATCTGCTGACTTTGCTCTTTCACTGCTGGCCGTGCCTTGTTACAGAATGCGCGTGTGTATGGGTGTGCGAGCTCTGGGAGAAGGCCCCGTTAAAGTGTCTTTCGCCTCCTGAGAGCCCCGAGAACCTGTCACGCCGCCCCTGAAGCCTTTCCTGGCTGCCTGGGGACTGGACTCGGGGTTCTTCGGGGTTCTCATGTTTATCTTTGGCAGCAGACCTCAGTCGCCGCCGGGCGGGTCTGCGTCGTGTGGACGGGATTCTGCTGCGCTCTCTCGGGGCGGGCTGGGAGGCGCGAACCGGCCCCTCCAGCCCGGGCGGACGCCGGGGCCTCGGGGTGTCCCGGGGGCAGAGCCTGGCCCCGCCCGCTTCCCGTGGCGATGGCGGCCTGGTGGCGGCGGGGGCCTTGTTCCCCCCACCCCCCCCCCCCCCGCGATGGCTGGCTTGACCGGGGCCCTGTGGTCAGGGGCCGAGCTGCCGAGCCCGGCGGTGTGCGTGGCTCCCAGGCAGCGGCGGCCGGGCCGTCAGGCCGCGGGCAGAGCGGGAGCGTCACCTCTGCCCTGTGACCCCCGCTTGTCCAGCACGCCTCGCCAGTGGGGGTGACCGGGCCCCCACGCGCGGGCCGCCCAGCCCTGTCCATGACCTGCGCCTGCCGCCTCTTCTCGTCACAGTTTGGGCTCCTTGGATTTTAGTTGATTTTTTAAATATTTTGTTTTGTTTTGGTTTTTGGCCAGTCCTGGGCCTTGGACTCAGGGCCTGAGCACTGACCCTGGCTTCTTTTTGCTCAAGGCTAGCACTCTGCCACTTGAGCCACAGCGCCCCTTCTGGCCGTTTTCTGTCTATGTGGTGCTGAGGAATCGAACCCAGGGCTCCATATATACGAGGCGAGCACTTTACCGCTAGGCCATGTTCCCAGCCCAGTTGATTTTTTAAAGTCTATTTACCGCATGAAATTCAGTCCTTGCATACAGTCGTGCACGTTTGATCCGTCCCCTGATCTTGGTGCTGCCGTGACACCACAACAGGACACAGCTCCGTCACCGTCATTTCTGCGGGGCTGCCCTTCATCGCGAAGTGCTGCCACGCCGCCAGCCCGGGAAGCCCCGGGTTTGTTTTTGCTCCTGTAATTGTGTCTTTTTGTACTGCCACTCGGCGTGAGGCCTTTAGAATCTGGCTCTGTGTGTGTGCGTACCTGCGTGTGCATGTGCGCACACACACACCAGTAGCTGAACTCGGGGCCTGCACACTGTCCCTGAGCTCTTTTGCTCAAAGATGGTATTCTGCTGCGTGAGCTGCAGCTCCACGTGTGGCTTTTGCAGACTGATTGGAGGTAAGTGTCTCACAGACTCTTCTGCCCACACTGGCTTTGTTTGAACCCCGACCCTCAGATCTCAGCCTCCTGACTCCTGGGGTTACGGGTTTGAACCCCGACCCTCAGATCTCAGCCTCCTGACTGGCTGGGGTTACAGGTTTGAACCCCGACCCTCAGATCTCAGCCTCCTGACTGGCTGGGGTTTCAGGTTTGAACCATGGTGCTTGGCCTGGAGTCTGATTTCTTTTCCTTAGGTTGAGTTTAGTGTTCACACATGCGAATAATTTGATTCTTTTTATGGCTGAATAAATATTGAATTATGTGGGGGAAGCCATGGTGTGCCCACACACCAAGTGCAATATAATTCTGTACCGTTGGCGTGTTTGGGGCACTTGTCAACAAATTCTTTATTAACGCTCACATGCAGAATTTCGTGTGAATCTCTGTCTTTAGTTCTCTTAGGTGTGTCTGTAGGCATGGGGTTGCGGGGTCACTGGATGGGTGCGCATTTGACTCCAGAGGGAATCCCTAAGCTGCTTGCTGAGTAAGTAGCTGCTCGAAGGTCATGTGTCCAGCCGCAGCTTGTGGACGTTCTGTGTGCTCTGCTTGTAGTGTATTAACCGTTCTCATGCGGTGTCATTTGGGTGTTGTTGTGGATGCTGGAACTGGCACTTACTCAGCATTTCGCTCAAGACTGGCACTGTACCACTTGAGCCATGCCTCTTCTGGCTTTGTCCTGCTGGTTAATTGGAGATGTCAGTCTCTTGGGTTTGTCTGCCCAGGCTGACTTTGGAATATCAGTTCTCAGCCTCCTGAGTAGCGAGGTTCTGGGCGTGAGCCGCTGGTGCCCCGCCCGTGTGGCGTTTGGCCTGCCGTTCTCTGTGTGTTCTCTCAGATGCTGGCAGAGTGGAAATGTAATTGCCGATGTGTTTTGGCCAGGACACCGTCCATACCTCTTAAGATGGAACTTGCAGGTTCTCAGAGTGGATCAGTTCTCCCCGAACACCTACCTGCGTCAGTCTCTCGTCTTAGAAATAAGTAATTGCTGTTGACTTGACCAGCTCGGGCGGGCACCAGCTCCTGGTGCCGCAGGGACACCCCTCGGCTGTCCCAGCTCGGGCGGGCACCAGCTCCTGGTCCCGCAGGGACACCCCTCGGCTGTCCCAGCTCGGGCGGGCACCAGCTCCTGGTCCCGCAGGGACACCCTCGGCTGTCCCAGCTCGGGCGGGCACCAGCTCCTGGTCCCGCAGGGACACCCTCGGCTGTCCCAGCTCGGGCGGGCACCAGCTCCTGGTCCCGCAGGGACACCCTGGGCTGTCCCAGCTCGGGCGGGCACCAGCTCCTGGTCCCGCAGGGACACCCTCGGCTGTCCCAGCTCGGGCGGGCACCACCTCCTGGTCCCGCAGGGACACCCTCGGCTGTCCTCAGGGTTCCTTTCCTAGTCTGCACTCAGACGTGGTGTCTGACGCCCGCTCTCCTCCCGCTGCCGTCCCTGACCCTGCCTTTCCCCCCTCTCTAGGCCCCCAATCACCAGCTCATGACTTACTGGCTGCAAGAGCTGCAGCAGAAGAGATGGGAATACTGCAACAGCCTGGACGTGGTGAACTGGGACAGCCGGACGTCGCCGACGCCTGGGGACTTGCCTAAGGGGCTTGTCGCCAGAGACACCACCGGTGAGGTGCAGGTTCCGGGCCCTGGAGCCCTTCTTTGTGTGTGGTGACTGGCCACAGCCGCTCAGCCTGACCGTGAGCGGGTAGGGAGTGGACCGTGAGCGGGTAGCGGGTAGGGAGTGGACCGTGAGCGGGTAGCAGGTGGACCATGAGCGGGTAGCGGGTGGACCGTGAGCGGGTAGCAGGTGGACCGTGAGCGGGTAGCGGGTGGACCGTGAGTGGGTAGCGGGTAGCGGGTGGACCGTGAGCGGGTAGCAGGTGGACCGTGAGCGGGTAGCAGGTGGACCGTGAGCGGGTAGCAGGTGGACCGTGAGCGGGTAGCGGGTGGACCGTGAGCGGGTAGCAGGTGGACCGTGAGCGGGTAGCGGGTGGACCGTGAGTGGGTAGCGGGTAGCGGGTGGACCGTGAGCGGGTAGCGGGTGGACCGTGAGCGGGTAGCGGGTGGACCGTGAGCGGGTAGCGGGTGGACCGTGAGCGGGTAGCAGGTGGACCGTGAGCGGGTAGCGGGTGGACCGTGAGCGGGTAGCGGGTGGACCGTGAGCGGGTAGTGGGTAGGGAGTGGACCGTGAGCGGGTAGTGGGTAGGGAGTGGACCGTGAGCGGGTAGTGGGTAGCGGGTGGACCGTGAGCGGGTAGCAGGTGGACCGTGAACGGGTAGTGGGTAGGGAATGGACCGTGAGCGGGTAGCGGGTGGACCGTGAGCGGGTAGCGGGTAGACAGCCCGTGGCTGCCCAGTGCTCGGAGCCATTCTTTCTCGAGCCAGGCCAGGCCAGCGCCAAGCAGCTCGCAGCCCTGGCGGGGGCCAGCGCACATAGCTGACGTGAGGACCCCACCCTTGACACCGGCAGCCGGCTTTCCACAACACCCCGGTGTGTTCACACCCGTGGGTGCCATCGGCCGGCAGTGGGGCCGGGAGGGGTCCCCAAAGCCCTCTGCTTGGGGTCCTTGAGGACCGCTTAGGGTGACCTTTCCCAAGCACTGATCTCACTTGGTTCTGGATTCATGGCTCTTTCGTAACTCGTAGAAATTCCTTGCAGTGTAGAGGTTATGCCCCGTGTGTGTGTGTGTGTGTGTGTGTGTGTGTGTGTTCTGGTACTGGGGCTTGAACTCGGGGCCTGAGCGCTGTCCCTGGCTTCAAGGCTAGCACTCTTCCACCTGAGCCAGAGCGCCCCTTCCAGCTTTTTCTAAGTAGTTCATTGAAGATAAGAGTCTCACAGACATTCCTGCCCAGGCTTCCAACCAAGGTCTGCAGATCCGAGCCTCTCGAGTACCTGGGATTGCAGGTGTGAACCACCAGCACCTGGCTGATGGTTTTTGGGGTTTTTTTTCTTTGTGCTGGTACGAGAGCTTGAATTTAGGGCCTGGGCACCGTTCTCGAGATGTTGTGCTCAAGGCTGCTCTGCCGCTTGAACCACAGCTCCGCTTCTGGCTTTTTTGGTGATTGGTTACAGCTGAGTCTCGCGGGCTCTTCCGCCTCGCCTGGCTTTGAGCTGTGATCCTCAGGCCTCAGCCTCCCGAGTCGGCAGGATGACCGGCGGGAGCCGCCCGCACCTGGCGGTCAGGTCACAGGCGGGCTTCCTGACGTGTTCCGGAAGGCAGGTGGCTCCCTAGAGGAATGGCGTGGGCCCCTGTTTTGTTCTAGAACCAGATGTCTTCCTGGACATCTTCCTCGTCCAGATCTGCCAGCCTTGCTTGGCTCGCCACGGCGTTTCTCAGCGGCGGCGTGGCCGGGCCCCCGCCCCCGAGGCTCTTCCCCACGCGCCCCGACTCTGTCAGGAGCTCGGGGTGGCTCCCTGCTTCAGGTCACTCCTTGTGTGACTCGCTGCTGCCGCCGACTGAGGGCTTAGGGGCCCCGGGAGCCGGGCGCGTGGAGGATTGAAGGAGGCGGAGGCGTCAGGGTCGGGGTCGGAAGCCAGCTCGGGCGGCGGGGTCTGCCGCACACTCCCCTCCAACAAGCCACTCGGAAAAAAGTCTGAACTGAAGACGTGGCTCGAGGGGCAGAGCACCAGCCTTGAGCGAGGAACCTCGGGGGCAGCGCCCGGGCCCGAGTTCACACTCGCAAAAGACCCCGCCGGGCACGCGCTCCGCGAGACGCAGCCTTGTACCCCAGTGTCCGAGTCCGCGGGGACGATGGACCCCACCGCGGCCGCGGCCGCCTCCGCGGTGGCCACGTCCCGTGTCCCGAGGGCACGGAAGACCCTCGGCGTGCTCTGCCCCCCCGGGGCCCCACGTGCGCGGCTCCAGCAGACGCCGAGGCGCTGGGCTAAGCGGGATGGCCGCGGCTCGGTCTCCCGCCGTCCCCGGTGGCACGCGCCGGCCTGGGGGGCCGCGGGGCGGGCCTGGCCCCCGCAGCACAGCAGGCCTCTCTGGGGGGGCCGCGGGGCGGGCCTGGCCCCCGCAGCACAGCAGGCCTCTCTGGGGGGCCGCGGGGTGGGCCTGGCCCCCGCAGCACAGCAGGCCTCTCTGGGGGGCCGCGGGGTGGGCCTGGCCCCCGCAGCACAGCAGGCCTCTCTGGGGGCACACTTCCTGGCCGGAGGGGCGGGAGGGGGGCGGCTCCAGCTCCCGACCCCTGCGTGGGCCGAGCACAGCTCAGGGGTGACGGGCCGGATGGAGAGGCGGGGCGGCGAGGGGGGGAGGAGAGCACTGCGGGCTCACAGTGCGGGGGACGGGGGGGGGGGGGGAGGCCCTGGCCTGTGGGGCTTGGTCCCGAGCACCGTGGACTGCCGTGCAGACACGAGGCGTTAGGCACCTGCCGCCTTCCCGGCGGCTCGATGCCGACCCCTGGGCCGTCCCAGGTCGCGGCGCGGGAGGGGCCGAGGCAGGAAGTGAAGCAGAGGCGGCCGTTGAGCCCTTCCATTTCTCCATCGGCGAGAGCCTGGCTGCCAGCGCCCTGCTGGGCCCGGCGCAAGCTCTGCTTGGAGAAGGCTGGGGTGAAGTCCTGCTGCCCTCGCGGGGACCCGGCTGCTCTACCGCTCTCAGGAGCGGGTAGCCGCTTCCGGCTCAGCGCCGCGTCCTTCCCGCCCGCCGGC
Source organism: Perognathus longimembris pacificus (assembly GCF_023159225.1). NCBI lineage: Eukaryota > Metazoa > Chordata > Mammalia > Rodentia > Heteromyidae > Perognathus > Perognathus longimembris. The sequence continues at coordinate 9,666 of NW_025960765.1, read as the reverse complement.
TTTCCTGCTCCCCTCGCGGGGGGCCGGGGGCCCCTGCACCAGAAGGAAAGTGGCCCGGCAGCCCGTGGCTTGCGCATCACTGGCTGGGACAGCCAGCATTTCTGCAGTGTGTGCTCTCGCAGCCGGTGCTGTCTGGTTCGTGTTTGGAGGGGGAGGAGAGCCGTTCTGGGGCTTGAACTCAGGGCCGGGCGGCTCCTGCTGAGCTGTTGTTTTTCTGGTCTTCCTCGTTGGGCCTGGGCCCCTCCCCCCGCGCCTGGCGCCCTCAGGACCCCTTCCCGATGGGCGAGGGGCTTCTTGGTCACGGGGGGGGGGGGCTGCCGCACACCTCCCCGAAGGCCCAGCCACCCGGCACGGGCGCCGAGTGGCTGGCCGCGGCAGTGCCCGCTTCCCGGCTCTGCCACGCCCGCCTGCCTGGCTCCGCCTGGTGCGCGCCCTGGTCTCTGAGACAAGGGGCTAGCCCGGCCTCTTCCCCTGCCTCCAGACCGCCCGGCCCCGCCACCGCGCCCGGACAGAAGGCCCGCCCCGCCCGCCCCGCCCGCCCGGCCTTCGGAGTCGCCGCAGGGGCGGGCAGCCTCCCACCCGGCTCTGGGCTTCAGGGTGCCCCCCAGTCAGGCGTGGGAGTGGGCTGTGCTGCTGTGCTGCTGTGCTGCTGCTGCTGCGGGCTGTGCGTCTCTGCGGGCTGTGCGTCTCTGCGGGCTGTGCTGCTACGGGCTGTGCGTCTCTGCGGGCCAGCGCCGGCCACGCCTCCTGGACTCCGCCTCCTTGGCAGTGCTTGGGCCTTCTGGAGGCCTGTTCTAAGCAACTCCATCGGTGCTGCCCTCAGAAACTGCCGGCTTCTAAGCGACTCCACCATGTGCTGCCCACTAGAAACTGCCGGCTTCTAGGCGACTCCACCGTGTGCTGCCCACTAGAAACTGCCAGCTTCTAAGCGACTCCATCGGTGCTGCCCTCAGAAACTGCCGGCTTCTAGGCGACTCCATGGGTGCTGCCCTCAGAAACTGCCGGCTTCTAAGCGACTCCATCGGTGCTGCCCACTAGAAACTGCCGGCTTCTGAGCGACTCCATCGGTGCTGCCCTCAGAAACTGCCGGCTTCTAGGCGACTCCATCGGTGCTGCCCACTAGAAACTGCCGGCTTCTAGGCGACTCCATCGGTGCTGCCCACTAGAAACTGCCGGCTTCTAGGCGACTCCATCGGTGCTGCCCACTAGAAACTGCCGGCTTCTGAGCGACTCCATCGGTGCTGCCCACTAGAAACTGCCGGCTTCTGAGCAACTCCACCGTGCGCTGCCTACTAGAAACTGCCGGCTTCTCGGGTTGCAGTGGCCAGCAGTTCTTCCCTGGTTGTGCTTTCACAGTTCATGGCGTTAGTGGGATACTCATTACAGGAGAAGCAGCGGAGCCAGACATGGCAGGGCACGCCTGTAAACCCAGCATTTGGGAGGCCAAGACAAGGAGGATCGTGAGTTCAAGGCCAGCCTGGGCTATTTAGGAAGACCCTGTCTCCACAAAACTGGAAAAAAAAAAAAAAAAGAAAGGTATAGGAGTGCCTGCCTAGCTTGTGCAAGCCCCTGTGTTCAAGCCCCAGCATGGAAGGAAAAAACCAAAGAAGGAATGTGTGGATCTGACTGATTAATAGTAGATTCTGTTTGCAAACACGTTCTGGAGAGTTTATATCATTTTGGAGAATAGAAAGTATTTGTAGTAGGAAATGTTTGGAGCAAAATTTTCCTAAAGCAGTAAATTTTGGTGGGCGCTGTTAGCTCATGCCTGTAATTCGAGCTACTCAGGAGGCCGAGATCAGATGATTGAGGCTCAAGGCCCACCTGGGCAGGAAAATCCATGAGACTCTTACCTCCAATTAACAAACAGCTGGAAATGGAGCTGTGGCGCCAAGTGATAGAGCTCTAGCCTGAGCACAGGAGCGCGGAGACAGTGCCCAGGCCGAGCTCACACCCTAGGACTGCGCTACCAAAAAAGCAACCTCTGATCATGCAAAAAAGAACAACCCGTTCAGTCCTTATGTATTGCTTTCTTCATTTCCTGTTCCATGACTGCTTTCCTTCTCTGGTTGATAATACCTGCCCATCTTAGTTCTCATTCATGTAACAAGTGTCAGTGTCTGCAACTCGGCCCTGGCCCGAGCCCTGGAGGGGAAGGCTTGGGACTCGGCCCTGGCCTCAGCCCTGGAGAGGAAGGCTTGGCTTGGTCGTGGGACTCCGCCCTGGCCCTGGAGAGGAAGGCTGGGCTTGGTCGTGGGACTGGGCCCTGGCCTCAGCCCTGGAGGGGAAGGCTGGGCTTGGTCGTGGGACTACGCCCTGGCCCTGGAGAGGAAGGCTTGGCTTGGTGGTGGGACTCGGCCCTGGCCCTGGAGAGGAAGGCTGGGCTTGGTCGTGGGACTCGGCCCTGGCCCTGGAGAGGAAGGCTGGGCTTGGTCGTGGGACTCGGCCCTGGCCCTGGAGGGGAAGGCTGGGCTTGGTCGTGGGACTCGGCCCTGGCCCTGGAGGGGAAGGCTGGGCTTGGTCGTTGGGCGCTGGCCTCTGGGGCGCTGGCCTCTGGGCGCTGGCCTGCGAATGCGCTGATGTCTGTCCGCGGTGCGCGCGCTTGCGCGTCCGGTGCAGATTCTGGCAGAGAAGGAGTAGGACATGACCTGCCCCTTGCTGTGCTTTCCCCCTGGGACGCTCTGCCCCGCGCGGGTTCCGGAGCCGTGCGGGCGTGTGGAACGTGGCACACCGGGCTGTGCCCGGCGGCTGCCGATCCACAGGGCTGGAGACGGTCTTGACCTCTCCCCCCCGGCCAGTGCCGTCCAGGTCATCGGCTTCCTTTGAGAAAGGTAGGTGAGCATGGTTCACAGGTACCAGAGCTGCCCCCGGCTGGCTTTACCTGCTACACAGGGGAAGCGTGTCACCGTGCCAGGTGCTGGTGGCTCGCTCTTGTCATTCCGGCTACCCAGGAGGCCGAGATCTGAGGCTTGAAGTTTGACGTCAGCTCAGGCGGGAAAGTCTACGAGACTCCTATCTCTTAATTAACCAGCAAAAAGCTGAAAGTGAAATTATGGCTCAGGTGGTAGCGTCATAGAACGCCAGCCTTGACGGACAGTGCCTGGGCCCTGAGTTCAAGTCCCAGTACCAGCGTAAACACGGACGCACGTGTTATGGTACAGAGTTGAGATTGTCAGGCGCTGTATCACGTTGGTGTCTCCTGAGGACGGCAGGCCGGGTGTGGAAGCTTTGAGTCACTGACCTGCGGTTGGTTGCCTTTGTTTCAGATCTGGTTTACCCACATCCAGACGCTTCTGCAGAAAAAGCCAGAAATGTCCTTGCTGTGGAAACGGTCCCTGGAGAGCTGGTGGGTGACCAGGCCGCCAGCCAGCCGGCCCCCGGCCACCCCCACGCCCTTAACTTCTACTCCCTGAAGCAGTGGGGGAATGAGCTCAAGTAAGTCTCCCAGAAGCGGCGTATTGAGCCACCGCAGGGTTTGTGGGAAATCGTTCTCCCTGACGTTTGTGCAGGTTCTTCACCCTTGCTGTCGTCCTGTCCCTCGGGCCTCCGTTTCTCAGCGGGTCAGGGGCGTGCCTCTTCTGCACAGGTGCCGTAAGTCGTGGCGCACGCGGGAGCTAGGTCAGATGATTGAGGTTTTACAGACTGAAACCGGAGAAGAGTTAGGTACGGGTCTGAACTCACAAGGCTCCCAGCCTGAGGCCTCGCTCGCTCCTCCAGACCCCAGGCCTGGCCCGGGGCCTGCGCGCGGCTTGCGCCTGGCCGCGGGGGAGAACAGGCCTTCAGAGGAAGGCTTTCCTGAGATAGAGTCCACTCACCGTGCGGCCCACCCAGTGTGGGCAGTGCCCACCTAGAGTCCCAGCTACTCAGGCGGCGTCTGGGCGCTGAGGGTTGAGTTGCCAAGACAGATGGGGCAGAGAAATTCGTGAGACTTTTGTGTGTGTGGATCCGGGGGCTGGAACTCAGGCCTGGGCCCTGTGGCCGTGCTCGAAGCCTCGCACTCTGCCACTCGAGCCACGGCTCCTGCAGGTTTTCTGCCGGCTCACTGGAAGTAAGAGCCTCACAGTCTTTCCTGCCCAGGCTGCCTTTGAACCGTGATCCTCAGGTCTCAGCCTCCAGAGTAGCTGGGATGACAGGCGGGGGCCACCGGCGCCCAGCTTCATGAGACTCGTGAATCGCCGGTTAACTACCAAAAAGCTGGAAGTGGAGGCATGGCTCAAGGGGAGAGCGGAGAGTACGAGGCCCTGAGTTCAAGCTCCAGTATTGGCACCAAACACAAAAGTACTGTTGGGTTGATTTTAGGATGTGACGGAACTGTGCAAACCTCATCCCAGTCAATTGTAAAACGTGTTTTCTTTTTCTTCTCCGAGAGACTCCTGTGCTTTTGCAATCCCTTCCTATTCCTGTCCCCCCCCCCCCCCCGCCCTCCATTTCCTTTTTCTCTGGTGTGTGTATTTCTGACCCGTCACAGGAGTGGAGGGCACACCGGCGGCTCTTGCGGGTGGCTTCCCAGCCTGCCTAGCGCTTCGGGCTCTGCCCGCGCTGGCGTCTCCGCAGCTGGGTGTCCCCAGGCTCCCGTGTGTCCGCTCCCCGTCGTTCCCCCTCCCCCTCCCCTGGCACTGAGGGTGAACCCCGAGCCCTGCCCCGACCAGCCAGGCCCCTGGCCCGCCCTTTAGTTATTGTGCCTGCCCTGGGACTTGAATGCAGGGCCTGGACTCTGTCCCGGAGCAAAAGGACTTTAGTACAAAAGTCCTGAAGGCTAGGGCTCCCCTGCCGGGACCACAGCTCCACTTCCGGCTTGTCAGGGCTTAATTGGAGATGGAAGCGTCATCCCTGCCTGGGCGGTGTGGAGATAAGATCACTCCCTTTTGCCTAGACTGGCCTCAAACTTAAGACCGCCTGTCTCTGCCGCCCCAGCAGCTGGGGTTACAGACAGGAGCCACCCCGTCTGACGAGCGGCTCCCATTGGGTGGATATGTTTTTGTTGGTGTTGTTTTGTGGCAGTCCTGAGGCTTGAACTGGAGGCCTGGGCGCTGTCCCTGAGCCTTTGTGCTCAAGGCTAGTGCTCTACCACTTGAACCACGGCTACTCTTCCAGCTTTTTGGTGGTTAACTAGAGGTAAGAGTCCCACAGACTCTCCTGCCTGTACTGGATTTGAACCTTGACCCTCAGATCTCAGCTGCCCGAGTAGCTGGCAGCACAGTATGAACCCCGAGTATCTAGCTCATGTACAGGCGTTTATGTGGATACGCTGCTTGACTTCTTTTCGATGCTGACTTAGAAGAGACCTAGAATGGCTCGGTCTTTGTGTGTGACTGTACGTGTGTGTGCACACGCGCGTGCACACGTGCGTCCTGGTCCTAGGGCTTGAACCCGGGACCGAGTGCGGTCCCTGAGCATTTTGTTCAAGGCTGAGACTCTGTCACTTGAGCCACAGCCCTTCTTCCAGTCGTTGGCTGTGTAATTGGAGGTGAGAATCCCACAGACTTTTCTGCCTGGACTGGCTTCAAACCGCTAGCCTGGGAGCTCAGTTCCCGGGGGCGGGGTGACGGCCGGGGTCACGGGGCCGCCTTGCCGGGTCTGGAGTGGCCGTCAGAGGAAATGCTGCTGCAGCGTGTGCGACCCCCCTCCCCCTCCCCCGCCCGCCCCCCCAGGTCTTCCTGTTCACCCTGGGTCAGCTCCCCACTGGCGTGGACTTGTGGTTTTGGTTTGCGTTTCCCTAATGACGGAAGCCTATGCCTCTCGCGTGGCCTGTGGCCTGGCCGGCCCCAGCCCTACCCTGTAGAGCCTCCGGCCGTTTCCCCTGCTGTCCGCTTCCTCTTGTTGACTTGCCTGTGTTTGGATTGAGGTGTTTAAGAAACACCTCCCTACAGCAGCTACCAGAGCCTCCGGAACCCGGGGAGTGCCAGACACCCCGAAACCTAGCAGCCTCCCTCCCTCCCTCCCTCCCTCCCTCCCTCCCTCCTTCCTTTTGTGCCAGTGCGTGAGCGTGCGTGTGAGCTGCGCCTCTGTCCCCTTCTGGCTCCGTGAGCAGCCTGCGCCCCTCGGTGCGGGCTCTGGGGTGGGGAAAGCCCCCCCCCCCCGCTCCTCCGGAGCCTTGGATCTCGTGCTGGGTGGGGGCGCACGGTGGGCCTGTGCGGCCGGAGGCACAGTGCCGCAGGGGCGCGGTGACGAGACCTCGCGTCACCTCCAGGCCAGCCCGGGAGGCGGAGCTCGCTCCGGTCGCTGGGGCCCGGGCTGGGGCCTTGGACCCCCCCCCTTGCGTGGCCTGCCGCGGGGAGGGGCCTGGTCACCCCGAGGGCCGGCTCCCCGTGCCCCGTGTGCGGAGGGAGTTGCGTGGCCGCGGGTGGAGTGTCCTGGGTGCTGAGGGGTCACGGGGTCACGGATTCCCCTGCGGGCTCTGGTTCTGCACCCTGTCCAGCCAGGTGGAAGAACCTGGTTCACTGGAGTCACCCTGTCCCCTGCCGGGACCACTGCTTGCTTCCGCCTTGCCGTCATTTCACGTTGTCTCCCCCTCCCCCATCCTCTCCCCTCTCCCCTCCCCTCCCCCATCCTCTCCTCCTCCCCCTCCCTCTCCTCTCCTCCCCTCCCCCTCCCCATCCTCTCCCCCTCCCCATCCTCTCCTCCTCCCCCTCCCCATCCTCTCCTCCTCCCCCTCCCCCTCCTCCATCCTCTCCCCCTCCCCTCCCCCTCCCCCTCCCTCTCCTCCCCTCCCTCTCCTCCCCTCCTCCCTCTCCTCTCCTCCCCCTCCCCCTCCTCCATCCTCCCCTCCTCCCTCTCCTCTCCTCCCCCTCCCCCCCTCCTTGTCCCTGTGTCTGGCTCCTTGGGAGGATGAATCTGAGAAGTCGAGTTAATTTGCATATGGGAGGTCACGCCCTTTATCAGGATGGCTATGGCCAATCAGGGACCTTCTCCCCCTGTTGCTTATTTTTCCACGACCGGGGATCTGAGGCGAGAGCTGAGTGGCTGATCCTGGGGTGGCCTGTCACCCTCCTGTCCTCATGCCCCAACAACTCAACCCCCTCATGTCCTTCCACCCCTGGAAAGGTGCCCGTGCAGAAACCAGGCTGGCAGGGAGCCATCTCTGATTGGATTCCAGCGCAGGTCACTGGCCTGCCGAGACCCTTGTGTGCGGTCTCTACACTGGGGAAGATGGCGGGGGGGTGGGGGGGGGCGTTGCCTCCGGCAGGGGGTCCTGTCGCCTGGCAGAGCCTGATTGACCGCCTGGAGTCAGAGCAGCCATTGTCAGAAGCCGGCCCAGTGGAGCCCAGAGCGCCTGTGCAGGTGGCCGTGGGGGCCTCCGCCCGCCGCCTGGGTGCCCGTGCCCGGGAGAAGCCCGCACGCGACTCCCTGCTGCGCGGTCAGACGTGGAGGCGCTCCGGGGACTGGCTAAGCAGTGTTTCAGCCCTTCCTCCCCGAGCAAGAACTTGAACTCGGGGCCCGGAACGCTCTTGGTCACTTGCTGATCGTGGGTGCTCTGCTGCTTGAGCGACACTCCAGCCTGGCATTTTGTTGATGAACTGGAGCTGGGGTTTCTCTTCCTGTCCTGCCTTGGCGTTGGTCCTCAGAGCCAGGATTGCTGGCATGAGCCCCCGGGCTCTTGTTGGAACGGCACCATTCTGAGGCTTCAGCTTCTTTTCCCCTGTAGATCTTCTCGGTGGAAGAGGGGAGGGCGGTCCCAGGTTTTAAATTCAGGACCTTGTACTTCCTGGGCTTCCCCCCCACCCACAGCTGGTGTTCTGGCAATCAAACCCTACCTCCGATCCAGCATTTGGCTGGGTACTTGGAGATGGGGTTTTATGGACTTCCTCCCGGGGCTGGCTTTGAACCTCGACCCTGCAGGTCTCAGCCTCGTGAGTAGCAGAGATGGTGGGTGTGAGCCGCTTGCCCTGGGCCAGCCTGACGGCTGAGACAGGATCTTGCTCGCGGCTCTGGCTGCGGCCTGGCCCAGCCTGCCTGTGTCGGCCTCCCCACCGCGGCTCCCGGTGGGAACGCACCGCGGCGCGGCCCCATCCTTCCGCGTCCGCGCTGGCCTGGCCCAGCCTGCCTGTGTCGGCTTTCCCGCATTGTGGCGCGGCCCCATCCTTCCGCGTCCGCGCTGGCCTGGCCCAGCCTGCCTGTGTCGGCCTCCCCACCGCGGCTCCCGGTGGGAACGCACCGCGGCGCGGCCCCATCCTTCCGCGTCCGCGCTGGCCTGGCCCAGCCTGCCTGTGTCGGCTTTCCCGCACCGCGGCGCAGCCCCATCCTTCCGCGTCCGCGCTGGCCTGGCCCTCTGGCGGGCGCTCGGGGCGCTGCCATGGGTGATTCGCATCTGTGGGTTCTTTCAGTGGTGTAGCTGCACGTGGGTCGTCATGAGTAACCTATTCATGATATGTGATGATAATCCACTAAGGGGGCTGGGGGTACGGCCTAGCGGCACGAGTGCTTGACTCTCATACATGAGGCCCTGGGTTCGATTCCTCAGCACCACAGACACAGAGAAAGCCAGAGGGGGCGCTGTGGCTCAAGTGGCAGAGTGCTAGCCTTGAGCAGAAAGAAGCCAGGGACAGTGCTCAGGCCCTGAGTCCAAGGCCCAGGACTGGCAAAAAAAAAATAATAATAATCCACTAAGACTTTCAGGCGTGCCCCTCATTCCTCAGTGTCCTCCTTCCGTGTTTAGAAGCGTCTCTGTGAACCTGCAACTGGAAGAAGCACATTCCACACACAGCAGGAACCTGCCGGGCTGGCGTCCCAGGGAGCCATGCCAGGAGAGCACGGGCGCCCGCTGGCACCGGCGTGCCGGACGCTGGGGGGCCCCGTCCCCTCCCCCCACGCGGGTGCTGGGGGGCCCCGTCCGTGCTCTCGTGGCCACTGTTGCCGGGCTGCTCCTTGGGCGCCTGCGTGAGGCGTCCCTTTGGGAAATGCTGGGGGACAGCTCCCCAGGCAGGCCTCTCCCCTCAGACGCCGCTGACCGCCGTGCCCGCCCACGCGTGAGGGACTTCCTGTGTCCACATCCTCGCCGGCGTGTCCACGTGGAGACGGCTCCGTGTTCCTTGTCCTTATTAGAATCGCCCACTTCTGTCCTCCCTCCAGGAATTCAATGTCCTCCTTCCGTCCCGGGAGGGGGCAGAGCGACAGCCGGAGGACCGTGTTCTACACCCACGAGGAGTGGGAGCTGGTAGAGCCCCCCCCGAAGGACCTGGAAGAGCCCGGGGCGCCCGAAGAAAAGAAGAGGCCCATGCCTGAGGGGAGCAGAGGTACCGCCCCCCCCGCCCCCCGCCCCCCCCGCCCCCCGTGCCGCACTCGCGTGCCCCTTACCCACCCTGCGGGACACACCTCGCCGGCAGCTGGAAGCCCGCTGGGGGCCTGAGCTCTCTGCATAGATGGAAAGCAGAAAGGCTGGGAAAACAAAGGGGGTGTAAGGAACAGCCGGGCGCCAGCGGCTCACGACCGTCATCCGAATTGCTCTGGAGACTCAGATCTGAGGATCACAGTTCAGTGCCAGGCTGGGCAAAACCAAGTCCAAGAGACGCCTGTCTTCAGTGAATCACCAAAAAGCCAGAAGTGGAGCCGTGACGCAAGAGGTCAAGTGCTAGCTTTGAACACACACACACAGCGCCCAGGCCCTGAGTTCGAGCCACAGGGCTGACACCATTCTGTCCGTAGGTTAGAAACTTAGCCACTTCTGTC
>NW_025960764.1:0-39987 GCF_023159225.1 Perognathus longimembris pacificus | reverse complement strand
GGGGTGGGGTCTGTGCACGCCCGCACACCGGCTGGTGTGTGTGTGTGTGCATGCACACACCTGTGAGTGGGGCCTGGGCTGGGCAGGTCTGACCACAGGAGGGATAGGAAGGTGAGGAGGCCACCTCAGTGAGACCAGCCGCACAGCCGCGTTCCATCCGGTTGCTGCGGCCATGTGTGTGGCGGGGAGGGGCGCGGGGGGAGGGGGAGGGGGAGGGGGGACGAGGATGTGTTAATGGAAAGCACAGGGGCGTCTCGGCCTTGGGTCAGGGCCAGAGCGGGCAGGCAGCAGCAGAAATGGCGTGTCGGCCACACACGAGGGGGAGCAATGGCGGGGGGGGGGGGGGCCGGAAGGGCACAGTGCCCGGGCTGGGAGCTGATGAAGCGTGCTTGTGGCCCGCCGACAGCCGCGGGAAAAGACACCTCCCCCCCCACCCCCACCCCACCCCCACCCCCGGCCCCACATCACAGCTCCCCGCCACCTGCAGCCGCTCCTTGCTAGAGTGGGGACCACTGGGCTCTAATGGCAACAAATGCTTGCTCTGCGTGGAAGTGGGGGTGGGGTCAACACAGCGCAGCTGGGGAGTGGACGGGAGAGGCCGGCCTCCGCCCCTTCCCCGTTCCTGGAGGAGGGCGGGGTGGAGAAGGGCTGAGGGGGACGTGAATGACAGGTATGGAGCCGGGTGGGAGGAAGGACGTTTCAGCACCGTGGACAGCTGCCAGGCCCCGAGGCCTCCCCGCTGCTGCTGCCGGTGACTGGAATGCGTTGCACAGACTCGGATGGGTCCTTTGGAGGGGCGGGAAGAAGGAGTTTTGGGGTGTGCACGCCCACAGGTCTTGGGGCTCGAACTCAGGGTCCAGGCGCTGTCCCTGAGCTTTTTCTGATCAAAGCTGGTATTCTGCCACTTGACGCGCAGCTCTACTTGGGCTTTTTCTTTTCTTTTTTTGCTGGCTAATTGGAGATAGGTTTTAGGGGCTTTTCTGCCCAGGATTGACGTTGCACTGTGCCTCTCAGAGCTCATCCTCCTGCGTCGCTGGGATGACAGGCGGAGCATGCCCGGTCTCCCCTTTTTCTGCCTGTAGATCTGGTCGTCAAGGTGGTGGACAACCAGAAGAAAGGAGGAGCTGGGTGTCCTACGAGATCCCCATCAAGTACCTGCGCATCTTCCACCCCTACCACTTTGAGCTGGTGAAGGTGAGTCAGCCCGCGGGCCCTGGGCCCTGGGGGTGAGGCGTGCCGACCCCAGGGGAAACAGGAAAATCTCCTGACAGCAGAGCTGAGGCGGCGTCCAGCCAGGCCTGCAGCAGGCGGGGTCTTTCCACGCTGCGTCCTCGTGCAGCTGGACAGAGGACGGCCTAGGGGACCCAGAGGGCGTGGCAGGCAAAGGCACTGTGGGAACGCGCCTGCAAGGCACTGTGGGAATGTAACTGCAGGCACTGTGAGCACACCTGCAAGGCACTGTGGGAATGTAACTGCAGGGCACTGTGGGAACATGCCTGCCAGGTACTGTGGGAACACACCTACAAGGCACTGTGGAATGCACCTGCTAGGCACTGTGGGAATGGACCTACAGGGCACTGTGGGAATGCACCTGCTAGGCACTGTGGGAATGGACCTACAGGGCACTGTGGGAATGTACCTGCAAGGCATTCTGGGAACACACCTGCAGGGCACTGTGGGAATGTACCTGCAAGGCACTGTGGGAACATACCTGCAAGCACTGTGGGAATGTGCCTGCAAGGCATTCTGGAACACACCTGCAAGGCACTGTGGGAATGTACCTACAAGGCACTGTGGAACATACCTGCAAGGCATTCTGGGAACACACCTGAAAGGCACTGTGGGAATGTACCTGCAAGGCACTGTAAGAATGTACCTGCAGGGCACGTGGGAATGTACCTGCAAGCATTCTGGGAACACACCTGCAAGGCACTGTGGGAATGTGCCTGCAAGGCACTGTGGGAATGTACCTGCAAGGCATTATGGGAACACACCTGCAAGGCACTGTGGGAACGTACCTGCAAGGTACTGTGAGAATGTAACTGCAAGGCATTGTGGGAAAGTGCCTGCAAGGTCTCATGGAGATGTACCTGCAAGGTACTGTGGGAATGTAACTGCAAGGCACTGTGGGAAAGTGCCTGCAAGGTCTCATGGAGATGTACCTACAAGGCACTGTGGGAACGTACCTGCTAGGCACTGTGGGAAGGTGCCTGCAAAGCATTGTGGGAACATACCTGCAAGACATTGTGGGGACATGCCTACAAGGCATTGTGGGGACACGCCTACAAGGCATTGTGGGAACACACCCTTCCCAGAATGCAGCTGGCCACTGGCCTGATGTGCAAACGCTCCCTGTCCCCTGCCGGGGCCAGTGGCTAAACACGAGGACCATCTGCCGTTGCTTGCTCGGGTTTTAACTAAGCACCTTCTACGTGCTAGGCGTTGGGCCACAGATGAGCAGAGTCATCATTGTCCCCACGCCCCGCTGTGCGTCCTCCAGACCCCGAGAGTGGCTGGGAGGAGGACGCACGGGGCCAGGCCCGGTCTTGGTGGCTCGCGCCCGTCATCCCAGCTCCTCGGGAGGCTGAGACCTGAGGATCGCAGTTCAAAGCCAGCCCCGGGCGGGGGAGTCCATGAGACTCTTATTCTATATGCAGTGAACAGCAAAAAAGCCCAAAGTGGAGCTGTGGCTCAAGTGGCAGAGCGCTGGACTTGAACACATAAGCTCGGGACAGTGCCCAGGCCTGAACTTAAGCCCCAGTCCTGGCATGCACACACACAACACACACACACACACACACACCCCAAGGGGGTGAGACCGTCTGGGTTCCTCGGGCCCGCCACACAGCACACAGAACTCCACTTAACCTGGGGTCCCCCAAGGGAAGCCCCATCCCGAGGCTCTGGAGGCTCAGGAGGGACCCCCTGGACACGCGGCCATGGCTCCGGAGACATGACCCGGAGAGCGGCGGGCAGGGCCCTTCGGAGGGTGATGAAATATTCAGATGGAAAAGCAAAGATTTATTCTATTGATCTCAGAAGGGCTCAAGGGGACCATGAGCCTTAATGAGCGGCGGGCCGGCCCCCCCGCGGAGCAATGCCGCGCGATCGGCCGTGGAGGGCTGGATTTATGGCCCGACGGCCCCTGGACTCTGTCTTTCCTGCGCGTCTTCTTTCCTGGGCCCGGCCTCCAGCCCTCTCAGTCTGGGAAGAGCAACGGAGACGCTGACAGGACGCGCCTCTACGCCACCGTGGTGCGGAAGAGCAGCTTTCTTCCTCGCTACATCGGCCTCTGACCACACGGCCCTGGAGGTAGCCGCCGGGTGGGTGGGCAGGTGATCTGGGGAGGGGCCTAACTCTGAAACCAGACCCCAGACCCCCCCCTACCCTCAGACACCTCCGTCTGTGTGAGCAACGGGGAGAAGGATCAAGGGTGGAAAACCCAGCGGGGTGCTGTGGCTCACGCTGTAATCCGGCTCCTCTGAAGGCTGAGGTCTGGGGGTGGAGCTTCAAATGTAGCCCAGGCGGGAGAGCTTGGAAGACGCTTGCATCCGGTTAACCAGCCGGAAGTAAAAGGCTGCAGCGGGTTGGGGGGGCTGCCTGTGGTTCAGGTGGTAGAACATCAGCCTCGGGCCCAAAAGAAAGGTAAGGCGACGGCCCACGAGCCCTGAGTTCAAGCCCCACAACTGACCAGAAGGAAAAAGAAGTACGTTAGAAGTAGCAGTGCTGAGGAGAGGCAGCGGTGGCTGGCTTTCGTGGCAAAGACCAAGGCTGCCTGGAGCCGAAGCGCGGCCTTGATGCCGCCAGGAGTCCTGGGGAACGGGAATCTAGAGCGGGATCAGCACATGCAAAGGCCCTGAGGCCTGGGAGGCTAAGAGAGAAGGAGGGAGGTGGGGATTGTGAGGCTGGGGCGAGGCTGGGTGTGGCCTTGGGAGAGGCGGCGGCCATGGGGGGGGGGGCAGGGAGGACTGGACACATGAGTGGGGGGGCAGGAGGACCGGACACATGAGTGGGGGGGCAGGGAGGACCGGACACGTGAGATGGTTTCTTTTCCTAGGTCTTTCTCCAGGGCGTCAATGAGCCTCTCGCCAACAACCCTGGCCCGCTGGTGGCGGTCGCCGCGTGGTGCCCAACTACAATGAGTTCAAGTGAGTGGCAGCGCGGTTCCGGGAGCTCTGGAACCTTCCCTCACGGGCTCCACTGCATGGGGGGGGCCCTAGCGGAGCGGACCCCCCAAAAGATGCAGCAGGGATCCCCCCTCCCGACGGAGAGCAGAGGGGGAGGCCCACCTGCCCCCAGCCAGGCGCACTGGGGTGAGGACCAGGGAGCCCGCCCCCCCCCCGCGCGCCCCCCCCACTCCCCCCCCACAGCCCCCACGAGCCTGCACACACACACACACACACACACACGTGTGCACACCGGGGCAGCTGAGCAGACACGCACACAGAGACACAACACAAAACACACCTGTGGCCGTGCAAACACACGCACGTGCGCACGAGACACGCACATCCACGCACAGACACACGCACGTGTGCACAAGACATGCACATTCACAGACACACGCACACGTGCACAGCATGCACAGACACACACAGACACACGCACACATGCACAGCATGCACACACAGACACACACATGTGTGCACAAGACACGCACATCCACACACAGACACAGCCGCACGTGCACGGCATGCACACCCATGCGCAGGCACGGGACACATCCAGACACACACTCGCACATTTGCACACCGTGCACACACACGCAGACACACCCCGACATGCACAGGAATCCATCCGTGAACACCCCGCCGTAGTCACACGTGTGCCCAACACACACAACGTCTCCCCGGCCGCCAGGAGCCCCGAGAAGCCGGGGGCCGGGACGGCGGCCGGCGCCCAGCCCCCTCCCCCTCCCCCTTCCCCCCTCCCCCCACCCCCCGCAGGCGGGAGCGCCACGCGCGTCTCCTCCCCCTCCAGGACCAGCCAGGCGAGCCGCGACGGCACCTCCGCCTCCACGGGGGTCCCCGTCACCTCCCTCTCCTTCCCCATCTCCTCCGTGATGGCCTTCGACGTGCCTCGGGCCAGCCAGCACGGGTGCCCCCAGGTACGACTGCCCCCTCCCCCCCCCCCGCCAGCCCCTCGGTGGGCCCCTCCCCTCGAGCCTTGCCTGCTCCTGGGGTGCTCCTGTGAAGAGGGGGCCCCCCCCACACACACACGGAAAGACCAAGCGCCAACACCCTTGAGATCCTACGCCCTCGAGTCACAGCCGGGCCCTGCGGCCCACGCCTGCCATCCCGGCTGCTCGGGGGGCCGAGGATCCAAGTTCAAAGCCAGCCTGGGCCGGAGAGTCTGGGAAACTCTGATCTCTGGTGAATGCCCCCCCCCCACCCCGCCACACACAAAAGCTGGAGTGGAGCTGTGGTTCAAGCGGGTAGAGCGCCAGCCTTGAATGGCGGCGGCAGGGGGGGGTGGGCTGGAGAGGGTGTCCAGATCCTGAGGTGCAGAGACACAGCAGGGTGAGTCCCCCCCACACCCCGGGGAGGGCCCCCACTTCCCTGGGCGCTTGTCCTGCGCAAGGGTCCATCTCGGAAGTCCCTCTTGCGGTCTGCCCGCGAGGTGCACATCTGACGGGGAGAAACTAGGACGCGCCACCCCCGTGGAGCCCCAGCCTCTCCCTGCAGGGCGGAGATCCTCCAGGAAAGCTCCGGAGGCCGCCGGGACCGGAGCTCCAAACCCAAACCAATCCCGGCCTTGATTTCCCAGGGTCCTCTCCGTGTCTCTGCATTTGCCCAGGAATTATAAACCAATCAGCGGCTCTCCCGAGGGAGGGGAGGGGGCGGCCTGCGTTAATGAGGGAGCCCCTCCCCCTCCCCCTCCCTTCTCCAGCTCCCCCCCCATGCCGCCCCCATTGGGACACACCAGGACCCTTGATGCAGGTCACGGGCACGCTTGCACCTGGGCAGGGGCGGGGCGGGGGGGGCGGGGGGGGCGGGGGGCGGTGGGGGGGAGCAGGCTGGCCCAGGACCAGCAGGAAAGGCAGACACTGAAATGGAGGAGCCCCTCTCTCCCCAGCACTGGATCAGGGACCCCCCACCCCCCCGCGGGACGGGGGCTGGATAAAGGTCATGCAACGAGACGAGGCAGGCCTGAGGCCCAGGGGTCCTAACTCATGGGGGTCCCCACCAGGCCCACCCCAGGACAGCCTGGCCCGTCCCAGCGGGGCCCAGAGGAGAGGCGGGGAGGGGGGGCCGTGCCTCAGTGAAGATGGCAGCTGAAGGGGGATCCTGCTCTCTAATCCCCACAGCCCGCCATGTTCCCTCCCGTCGCATCTGCAGCCCCCGCCCCACCCCAGGCCGCC
Organism: Perognathus longimembris pacificus; assembly: GCF_023159225.1. NCBI lineage: Eukaryota > Metazoa > Chordata > Mammalia > Rodentia > Heteromyidae > Perognathus > Perognathus longimembris. The sequence goes on along the minus strand of NW_025960764.1, from coordinate 33,626 downwards.
ACTTCAGCCCTCTGGAACCTTCCACCGGGTGCCTGGCGGCAGGCTGCAGGCTATCTAGCCTGATGTCCTCCAGGGGTGCGCTCCCACACCCCGGGGCAGCCCCCCCTCCTCCATTCTAGGGGTGAGGGGCTCTCTCCTGGGGGGGGGGCGTCTGCTCTGGGCAGCCCCTCGGGGAAGCCCCTGGCCCTGGCCCGGCACGGTCCCCCCCCCCCCCCCGCCTCGCTGCTCTGTGGACTCTATTAAAGCTCTGGGAGCGGCGGGTGAACATCCACTGCAGGAACTCCATCCTCTAGGATGGAGGGTAGACATGGTGAGGGACCGGCGTGGGCCTCCCGAGGTCTCCCCCCCTCCCCCCACCCCGGGTCTGGGATAGCCGCCCTCAGGTGCCAGGGGAAGGAGGTAGCTCTGGAAGGGAAGTGGTTTGGGGCGCCCTGCCCAGCTCCACAGAAGCTGGCACTTCTAGAAGGAGTGACACACACACACACACGCACACACACACGCACACGCACCGTCCGTGCCCTGCACGTAGCACGCCCAGCTCCCCGGGGACAGGGCTGACGCCGCCGGGGCCCTGGGCAGCCCAGGAGGACCGGGGTGTACACATGAGTGTGTCAGGCTTCGGTCTCCACCCCCCCCGACTGTCCCCCTCGCCGCCCCCCCCCTCGCCGTCCCTCCCCCCCCACACCCCGGAGGCGGCAGGACCGACGGTCAGACTCGATGGGGCAGCGATGGCTCCCATCGCCCCCCTCAATGTGTGTGTGTGTGTGTGTGTGTTGTGCGTGTGTGCACGCGCATGTCTTGGGACTTGAACTCGGGGCCGAGGCGCCGTCCCGTAGCTTACTCGGCTCGCTGCTGGTTCCTGGGCGACGCGCGTCTCCCCGACTGCCCTGCCCGCCCTGGCCTCCACCTCCGTCCTCGACTCAGCCTGTGGCCGGGGGACAGGCGGGCGCGGCCGGGGCGGGCCTGCCATCGCGGGGCCCTGCCGTCGTGTGGACTCGGGGCCTGCTCACCGGCGCCCCCCCTTCTCCCGCAGCTGTCCGGCCGGGGGGCCCCGGCGCAGCCCGTGTGGAACCAGTCCTTCCTCTTCCCCGGCCGCGACGGGGCCACCAGCTTCTCGGAGGACGCGGCGCTGGTGCTCGAGTACCACAGCTCCGCCTCCCGTGCGTGGGGCGCGGGGCGGGGGGGGCGGGGGCGGGGCTCCCGGGGTGGGGGGGCGGCGGGCGGAGGCGGCAAGGGGGACCGCGGGCGGCCTGTCCACGGGGGCCCTCGTGCACCCCGGCCTCACCAGGCTCCGTATACCCCTAGGGGAGGGAGGGGCGGAGCCCTCCTAGCTCCCAGGGTGCACTGCAGCAAGGGGGGGGGCTCACAGCTCCCAGGGTGCACTGTGCTAAAGGGAGGGATCTTCACAGCTCCCAGGATGCACTGCGGTACAGGGGGGGGGGAGGTGGGACCATCACAGCTCCCAGGGTGCACTGCAGCAGGGGGTGGGCCTCACAGCTCCCAGGGTGCACTGCAGTGGGGGGTGGTCCTCACAGTTCCCAGGGTGCACTGCAGGGGTGGGCCTCACGGTTCCCAGGGTGCACCGCAGCGGGGGGCGGGCCTCACAGTTCCCAGGGTGCACTGCAGGGGGGGGCTCACAGTTCCCAGGGTGCACTGCAGGGGCGGGCCTCACGGTTCCCAGGATGCACTGCAGGGTGTGGTGGTCCTCACAGTTCCCAGGGTGCACTGCAGGGGTGGGCCTCACAGTTCCAGGGTGCACTGCAGCGGGAGGTGGACCTCAGAGTTCCCAGGGTGCACCGCAGCGGGGGGGGTGGGCCTCAGAGTTCCCAGGGTGCAACCGCAGCGGGGGGGGTGGGCCTCAGAGTTCCCAGGGTGCACTGCAGCGGGGGGGTGGGCCTCAGAGTTCCAGGGTGCACCGCAGCGGGGGGTGGGCCTCACGGTTCCAGGGTGCACCGCAGCGGGGGGTGGGCCTCAGAGTTCCAGGGTGCACCGCAGCGGGGGGTGGCCTCAGAGTTCCAGGGTGCACCACAGCGGGGGGCGGGCCTCGCGGTTCCCAGGGTGCACCGCAGCGGGGGGCGGGCCTCGCGGTTTCCCAGGGTGCACTGCAGCACCTTGGAGATAGAGGAGTCTCTCAGCTTCCCCTGCCCGGGCTGGCTTTGAACCTCGGTCCTCCGATCTCGGCCTCCGAGGGGCTGGGACATCTAACCAGGGCTGGCTTTGAGTTCCCAAAGCCCCGAAGACGGGCGGGGGGTGGGGGGGCAGGGCTAAGGAGCAGGGGGGCGGGGGCGGGGTGCCACCCCCGGTTCGCTCTCCCCCACCCCCCCCAGTGAAGGGCAGCGCGCCCACGGGCCCTCGCCCGACCCTGGGCGTCTCGGTGCTGCCGCTGAAGAGCCGCCTGTACCGCAAGATGCTGACCGGGAGAGGCCCGAGCGGGCTGCACGTGGAGCGGCTCCCGGTCACCGTGAGTCCCTCCCCAGCCTCCCTCCCTCTCCACCTTGGTGGGGGTGGGGGTGGGGAGCCCTGACAACCCCTTCCCCTTCCAGGACACCCACCTGAAAACCATCTGCGGCGAAGCCCCCACCGTGGGACTTATCCTTCCAGCTGATCTCCTCCGAGGTAAGGCTTCAGGTCAGGCTTGCTCAAGGTGACCCGAGAACCTTCACCTTCGGACCCTGGGGCAGGGGGCTCCGGGAAGGAGGGGGGAGGCCCCCCCCCCCCGCTGCTTAGGGCGGAAATGTCTGCTCCAGGAAGCAGAGAGAACACCGAGATTAGGGAGAGAGGACGGAGGGCAGAGAATCTTCTAGACTGGGGCCTTCCGTGGTGGTAGGGGGGTGGGGGCCAGGGTTCTGGATTGTCAGCGTGAGGCGGGGCTACCCCATCTCAGCAAAGACAAGCCTGTCACCCCGGCTCCTCAGGAAGAGGAGCGCCGCCAGACAGACAGAGACAGAAAGACCACGGCCGGGACTCTGAGGGTGGCGTGCGCCGCCGCAGGCTTGGTCTCCGTGGGAGGTGCTGGGCTCAGTGCTTCCCGGCTGGAGGGCGGGAAGCTTGGCGCGTGCGCACACGCGCGTGCGTGCTCACGCGGGTGTCCACCGGACGGGCGGCTCGGCCCCTGCCCGGCCGGGGCTTCTGCGCGCGCGTCGGCTGGAGTTGGTGGCGCGGCTCCTCCTGCCTGGGGTTTGAACTCGGGGCCCGGGCGCCGTCCTGAGCTGCGTCACTCGGGGCTGGCTCCGCTTGTGATTTCTCTTTTTTCGTGCTGGTTCGTTGGGAGATGAGAGTCCCCGTGGGAGGACGGGGGCCCCCCAACCCCCCGGGAAAACCAGAAACCCAGGCGCCTTCCTGGGGTTTGCCCCGGAGTGGTGAATTTGAGGCGATGGGGTTAAGAGTCGGGGGGGGGGGGTGACCGCCTTCCATCCGTCCCAAGCCCCCCTGGAGGGTGGGAGAAGCAGCCCCTGAGCCCCCCACTCTGAGGGGACCCCAGATCAGGGCTCCCCACCTTCCTCCTCCCCCTCCAAGGGGGTTCGGGGTTTGGGGTTCTTCCTTGTGGCTGACCTCAGCTGCTGATGAAGCATGCTGTGTCCATCGCGGGCCCTGGACGGGCGCCGGGGGACGGGGACCCCCCCCCCGGCGGAGCCCTCAGCCCACGCTCCGAGCCCTCCGCGCCCCACAGCCGCTCCGCCGCCCCCCTCCTCCCCGGGGGACCCCCAGACGCCCCCGGGCCCTAGAGAGGCCCACCCGGGATGGCCGTCCCAGCAGCCGGGGCACGAAAGCCGGGGAGACGCGGCGCAGAGCCGGGGCCGAGAGCCGGGACTCGGGGGGGGGGGGCAGCGCACCGGCCTTGGGCGGCGCCCAGGCCCCAAGTTCAAGCCCCGCGGCGACAACACACAAACAACCACAGAAACCTTCACCGCCCCGCCCGGGGCCCACAGGTTGCTTCTGGATTCCAGGAAATGGAGGCACGGCCTCGCCCGGCAACGGCACTGGGCCGCTCCTCTGGGGGGGACGGGACGGCCCTGAACCCCCCCACCCCCCCACCCCCCGAGACCGAGACAGAATCCCGCCGTAAACGCGGCGTGCGGACGCTCGGCCCCGCGGCTTGGGCGGCCGGTGGGTGGGGGAAGGGAGGGAGGGCTGGGGGGGGGGGACCGGCCGAGTGATCGGAACCCAGGCAGGCCAGGAGGCCCCGGGACCCGACGAGGCGGAGGCGGAGGCGGATGGCGGAGGCGATGGCGGAGGCGGATGGCGGAGCCGCCGTCCGTCCCGGGCCTCCCGACCTCTCTTTATCAGGGAGAAAATTGTGTCAGGCCTCGGGAATTACTAGCGATGGGAAGCAGATTTGCAGGACTCACTTTGTTAGATGCCTAATGAGTGAGATACGGAGCAGAGCCCGAAGCCGAGGGGGGGGGGGCGGGGGGGCTGGAGGAGGGGGCGGGGGGGGGGGGGGACACAAACGTCTTTGTTAAACAGAATTTGTCAGTTTCCGCTCACGACTCCCGGGAGGGGTCCGGGCCGGCTAATTGAATTAAGAGCCTGGGCTGGAGGCTGGGAGGGCGGGGGGCGGGCGGGGGGCGGCGGGGGGGGGGGGCGGCGGGAGGGCGGGGGTGGGGGCAGGCGGCCGGCCGCTCCTTGCCTCAGCACCAAGGACAGCGGCCTCGGCCAGCCCGCCCTCCCGAGCGTCGAGGCCAGGGCAGGCAGGCTGGCTGGGGGCGGGGGCGGGGGGGGGAGGAGGGGGGCTGTTGCATTTTGCATGATGAGGGGGGCTGCAGCGGGGTAAGGGGGGGCGGGCGAGCAAGTGGGGAGGGGCGGGGGGAGGGGAGGGAGGGAAGCGATGATCTCAAAAGCCACGCGCTTGGAACGCTATTGGCCCCGACCTGTCTCCAAAGAGACCCCGGCTGGGCTGGGCTGGGCTGGGCGGGCGGGGAGGGGGGAGAGGAGGGGGAGGGAGGAGGGGGGGCCGCCACCGCCGCACACAAAGGCACTTGTGGGTTCTGGGCAGGTTCGTGGCTGTGCATGGCGCTGAGCGTTCAAAATCCACCTCCGGCCATGGCCTAATGAAGCGGGGTGGCCTGGGCCACTTGGCAGCCGGCTAGGAAAGCAAGCAGGCTCCTGGTGGGGGGCCCTCCCTCCCCCCTCCCCTCCCCGTCCTCCCCCTCCCCTCCCCCTCCTCCAGGCAGGCCTCCGCCTCCAGAGGCTGCTGGGGTGGGACTCGGTGGCGGTCCGTCTTGGGGATGGGGCGAGGTGACTCGTATCTGGTAAATATCAGAATCTCCCCGAATCAGAATCCGGGGTGGGGCTGGGCTCCGCTCTGCCGCGGCGGTGACCAGGGCCCTGATCGCATTACCTCCGCTTCCTCCCCTAACCGGATTAGACGGCAGTCTATGAAATCCAGGGCAGGGGACTGGCTTTCCGCCTGGCAAATGAGGAGACGTGTCGTGACGTGACCCGAGTTAGCCTCTCGCCCCAGAGCCCCCGGCCACCTGGCCAGGGGGAAGGTGGTCTTTTCCCCATTCCTCCACCCATCCACCTGTCCGTCTGCCTGTTGGTCCATCCATCCATCCATCTGTCCATCCAGTCTTCCATCCATCCTTCCATCCATCTCTTCATCTGCCCATCTACCCTTCAATGCATTTGTCCATTTATCCATCCATTGGTCCATTCATCCATCCATCTGCCTGTCGGTCTGCCTGTCTGTCCATCCATCCTTCCACTTACCCATCTGTCCCTCTCTCCATCCATCTTTCCTCCACTCATCCATCCGTCCGTCAGTCCCTTTGTCAGCCCATGGGTCCCACATCCATCCATCCATTCATCCACTATGCACTTGGTATCAGTCCTTCTGGAGCCAATCAGAGACAGAGTTTAGGCAGAGGTTTGTGGTCCCAGGTCCAGAGCCCCAAGTTCAAGACCAACCAACCACCACAGGAAAAAAAGAAAACATGTTATAGTGACTTCTCCGCAGCAGGAATGCAGACGTATCTCTCTAAACCTAAGGAACTTACGGTTTTATCAGAAGCACAGACAGCCAAACTGCGAGGCTGGGGGCGGGGGGAGGAAGTGGGGGGAATGGTTTGCGGACAACAGTTGTTGGCAAGTGTGGGCGTGGGTGGCCGCGTGTCCTGGGGGAGGGCTAGAATGGAGTCAGGACTTAGAGGCGCAGCAATGAGAATGGAAGTGAGGAACTGAGGGGGAGGGGGAGGGGGAGGAGGAGGAGGAGGAGGAGGAGGAGGAGGAGGAGGAGGAGGAGGGACACAGAAGGAGAAAGGCATCCATCAGAGGTGCAGAGGTGAGAATGGAAGTGAGGGACTGAGGAGGGGGAGGAGGGGAGGGAGGAGGAGGAGGAGGAGGGACACAGAAGGAGAAAGGCGTCGCTGGGGTGATGGGAGCAGCTGTGGGGGGGTGTCCCAGAGCCGGGGACGGGTGGCAAGCAGGCCGCGGAGGGAGGCCCGGAGGCTCGCGGGGAAAGGCCCGGTCTCCAGACTCCGCGTCTTCCCCCAGAGGCCAGAAACCTTCCTGACGCCGACCGTGGCCAAGCACCTGCCCATCTTGGACCCGAAGATCCTGGATGAGAAGCTCGGCTCCATCCGCGAGTCCTGGTCCAAGGCCGCGGCCAACGCCGCCCTCGCGTCGCCGTCCCGGGGGTCGGAGGAGGAGCCCCAGGTGCTGGAGCTGTCCCACGAGGCGGTGAGCAGACACCGGCGGGGGGCGGGGGGCGGGCGGGGGGGGGCAGCCCCGAGGCCACGCACCCGCCGCGGACTCCTCCGCTTCATCATCGCTGGCATGGAGCCCTGTGGCAGCGTGTGTGTGTGTGTGTGTGTGTGTGTGCGCACGCCTGTGTGTGTGTGTGTAGCGTACTGATAGTAGGCTTGAACTTGGGGCCTGGGTGCCGCCCCCCGTCTTCTCCCACTCCAGGCTGGGGTTCTGCCCCTCGAGCCGCGCCCCCACTTTGTAGTCCATCGGTGGTAGAGTCACGGGAGTTGCCCCACCCGGGCTGTGGTTTCCAGCCGTGATTTTTCAGATCTCAGCTTCCTGACTCGCTAGGATTACAGACAGGAACACCGGCACCCAGGTGCCGAGTTTGAGTCCCGGTACCGGCACGCACACACGTGTGCGCACACACACACACACGCACACGCAGATCCCGTCCCGGGAGCTTTCCGGGGTCGACGGCAGCAGCCCGTTGATTCCTCCGCCTTTGCAGCCTGGCCTGTCATCCCAGCTGCTCAGGTCGCTGAGATGTGAGGATCGCGGTTCAAAGCCAGCCTGGGCAGGAAAGTCCATGAGACTCTCATCTCCAAGGAACCACCCAGAAAACTGCAAGTGGAGCTGTGGTTTAGGTGGTACGGCGCCGGCGTTGAGCAAAAGGAGCTCAGGGACAGCGCCCCGGCCCTGAGTTCAAGCCCCATGGCCAACAAAAGCAAACAAACCAAAAAGCCACGGGATAAAGCACCGGGAGGAAGGGCCGCCGGCTTGGGGGGGGGGGGTGGCGAGCCGGGGGGGGGGCGTTCTGGGCCGGCACTGGGCCGGTCAGTCTGGACTTTCTCTTCAGAACGGAAGCAATGTTGGGCGTGGATGCAGCTCAGTGGCAAAGCACTTGACTGCAGGCGGGACACCCTAGGTCCCATCCCCGGTCAATAGCAATAATAATAACAATAATAACAGTAATACCAACGCATGCCAGGCGCCGACGGCTCTCGTCTGTAATCCCTCCCTCCCTCCCTCCCTCCCTCCGCCTTGTTGGGAGATTTGTGGCAGACCAGCGGGGCCAGAAGATGAATAATTGACCAGGGTTGTTTAAAGATTCAGCAGAGTTTTCTGCCTGCCGGCACAGCTGGAATCACTCATTCCTTTCTGTCTCTCTTTGAAAGCTCTTCCCCCTCTTCCCCGACACCCCACACCCCACCTTTTGTTTCTTTTCCTCCCTTGACCCTGAGGGTCCCTAAAAAGGTCCTGCCGGTCCCCCAGACGCGCCTGCGCCTCCGCAGGGCTGCTGGGAGGGGGGGCCGCGTCAACCCCGTGGCTCCCGTGCGCGTGGACAAGGCCTGGGAGTCGGAGGCCGGGCCTCCCCGCTGTGACCCGCACCCCCGAGAATGGACGGCTCCTCATGCCCTCAGGATGAGAGACGGGGGGGCGGGACAGCCGGACAGGGCTGCTCACCCCCGTAATCCGAGCCCCTCAGGAGGCTGAGATCTGAGGACGGTGGTTCAAAGCCAGCCCATGCCCGGGTGGGGGGGGGTGCGGGGAGCAGGGAACAATTCTGAGGTAACAACGTGGCTCCGTCCACGTTGCCGGGGCCCTTGGAGGAGGCCCCTGACCCCTGCTCCCTCCTCCTCCCGCCCCCCTACCCCCCCACCCGCCTCCCAGGAGGCCATTCTCCTCTCCATCCATCACCTGGGACTAAAGAGATTAATAAACCAGACTCATAACTCAGCGGCGGGGTGCGGCAGATATTTACGGCTTCGGTTTCAATTTGCAGAGAGATTAAGTGTTTGTCGATTTATTGTCTCTCTGCGGGGGGCTCGGGGCTGAGCCAGCCGCCCCCCCCCAACAGATCTGCAGCCATGAGCTGGTGGGGAGCCCTGGCTCCCCTGCCTAGGAAGGGGTCTGACCGTTGAAGGGGCCTATCCTCACGCGTGTGTGTGTGCATGTGTGTGTGTGTGGTGTGGTGTGTGTATTAGGGGCCAGTCCTCGGGCTTAAACTCGGGGCCCAGGCGCTGTCCCTCAAGGCTGGTGCTTTACCACTTGATCTGCAGCTCTACCTCTGGCTTTTTGTTGTTGTTGTTGTTTTGCCCGTCCTGGGCCTTGAACTCGGGGCCTGAGCACTGTCCCTGGCTTCCTTTTGCTCAAGGCTAGCACTCTGCCACTTGAGCCACAGCGCCACCTCTGGCCGTTTTCTATATATGTGGTGCTGGGGACTCGAACCCAGGACGTCATGGATAGGAGGCGAGCGCTCTTGCCACTAGCCACGTTCCCAGCCCCTCTCCTTCTGGCTCTCTGCTGGTTCACTGGAGGAAGAATTTCACAGACTTTTCCTGCCGAGGCTGGCTTTGAAACTGTGGCCCTCAGATCTCAGCCTCCAGAGCAGCCAGGAAGGATGACGGGCGTGAGCGCCGGACTCGACCACCCCCCACCCCCCACCCCCGTCTGGAGTTCTCGCTGGACACTCGAGCCCGGTGGTGCGACCGCAGCTCTGTGCCTTGCCCCTCCTCCTCCCCCTCTCCCTTCTGCCCACCCTCTCCCCCCCCCAGCCCCTCTTCTAGTCACCCAGGCTTAAGTTCCGCCCGCCCTGAGACCCTTGTGTGCACTTTGACGTGGCTGTCCGGGCTCCCGAGCGGCTGGGCTGACAGGTGGGAGCCGCCGGGGGCAGGCCGGCCTGGGCACCCGGAGGTCGGGGGGCACTCGGGGTCCGCCCCAGCCGGGCACGGGCTCCGGGTGGGCCTGTGGGCGTCCTCCTGTGTGTGTGCGGGCGGGGGGGGAGTCACAGGCACTGAATCTATTAGGGCGCTCCCCGCCCCCCAGCTCAGATTAAATGCTTTTTAATACAAACCAATTTCCTCCCGACATGCATTAGAAGATCTGGGTCGCAGGCGTGTGCGCGCACACACACGCACACACACACACACACACACACGTGCTAAGCGTCCAATCAAGCCGCTGATAATAGAGAATAGCCGGCTCGTCCCCCCGTTTATCAGATGAAGACGAGCCGCTCCTTGGCGCGGAGGCCGGCCGGGCGGCGGCCGGGGCCGGGGCGGGGTGTCTGGGCCGGCCTGGCTGTGCGAGCTGTGCCTTTCAATCTTCAAGGAGGGGAGGGGGTCCCCTGCCGCCGTCCACAAGGGACTAATTATCCTTCCGCCCTCAGCCAGCTCCTGCTCAAACAGACAAAAGGGGCCCCGGTCTGGACGCTCAGCCTCCGAGCGGGATTCTTTTTCAGATATGCAAATTCACAGGACGGGGGGGGGGGTGGGGTGGGGGGGGGGCGGCTGGATGGCGGCTGAAGGGGTTCTGAGGGCCAGACTTGGCAGAGGGCCTATGGGGGGGGGGGAGGGCGTAGGGGCTCAGGAGCCATCTTGCACTCCTCAGGCAGATTGGGGAGCCCCCTCCCCGTCCTGAGCCCAGCTCTGCTGGGGATGGGGATGAGGATAAAAGTAGACTCCCCCTCCCTCCCGCCCCTTGTGTGTGTGGGGGGGGTGGGGGGTGTCTGTCCTGGGGCTTGAACTTCAGGCCTGGGCACTGTCCCTGAGCTTGTTTTGAGTCACAGCGCCGCTTCTGGCTTTTTCTGAGTCGTTTACTGGAGGTAGGAGCCTCAGACTTTCCTGCCCAGGCTGGCTTTGAACCCCAGTCCTCAGACCTCAGCCTCCTGAGTAGCCAGGATGACGGGCGCCAGCCACCGGCGTTCGCTTCCCCCCTCTTCTTGATGGGGTATCGGCTCCCTTCGGACGCTGGACAGTTGAGGCGGAGACCTCCTGCCCCCTCCGGAGGCCTGGCGCCCAGGACCCCGCCCTGGTGAGGGGTAGCCGGACGGCCCTGGAAAGAGCATCTTCCCGTAGCGCTTCCACCGGCGGCCGGGCCCCCGGCCTTGCCGGACCTCCGGGAGCCTGCGAACCCCGTGCCCTGAGCCCTCCCTGGGACCCAGAACCTTCCTCCCAGACCCAGCCCACCGGTGGCTCGCAGCTCCAGGAGCTCAGCTCACCACGCCCAGCCCCTTATTTTCCCTTCTTTCGTGTGCCGGCATTGGGACTTGAACTCGGGACCTGGGTGTTCTCCCTTGCCTTTTTTCTACTCAAAGTCAGCGCTCTACCATTGGAGTCACACCTCCACTTCAGTTTGTTGTTGTTGTTGGGGGGGGGGGGGGCTGGTTCATTAGAGAGAAGAGTCTCGACAGACTTTTCCTTCCGGTCTGGCTTTGACCAGGACGCCAAACGCGGCACGCGTTCTGTGAACCTAGGGGGTGAGCTGGAACTTGCCAGACATGGAAGTTTCCGGCAACACCGGGGCAGGGAACCGAGCCGGGATCGGGGCTGGTGACCGCGAGGGATGGGCAGAGGGCTGATGACCCCTAGCAGACAATCTAGGTGGGGAGCATGCCAGACCCCAGGGTACTTGGGAAGTACCCCCCAAAAAAACCTAGCGTGCCAGCCAGCCTCCAGAGAGACCCCGAAATTCTCTCTGCCGCTCCCCAGACCCCGGCATCCTCACAGAGGCCTGCCTCCTCCCCATCGGCCCTCCCTCAACCACGTGCCCGACCCCACCCCCCCGCCACCCCTCCCCAGCATCCAGGTGATCAGAGCTTCCTTGGAACCCCCACGACCCCCAGACCCCCAGGGTGGACCCAGCGAGGGGGGCCCCCAGGGCCTGCGCTACCCCAGCCGTAGATCCCCCGAGACCCCGCCCCAGGCCTCTCCTGGCCTCCCTGAGGACCCTCGGCTAGAAGTCACAGCGCCGTCACCACCCGCAGTGAGCCAGGTGGGGCGCGGTGGCTCGCACCCGCAACCCTTCCGCCGCAGGAGACGGATGTGAGGGCCAACGCCAGCCAGGGCAGAGAACCGTGTGGGAGGCCCGGATTTCCAGTTCACCAGCCCCAGAGCTGGAGGGAGAGGAGCGGTTCCTAAGCCGGGGCTGGGCAGGCCGTCCCCGGCCTCCAGGCCCAGGTGGCCCGTGGGGGGCGGAGGGTAACGAGGCCTCGCGATGCAGGCGATTTATAGACAGCCGCCGTCGATACCGCTGGGGGTGGCCCAGGGAGAGACATCAATAAGCACTCTCGTTATGGCTTCGCCCCTCCCCTCCCACCTCCCCCCCCCTCCCGTCAGCCCGCCTGCTCCACCAGCCTGTGCGCACCGGGCCTCGCTCGATTAATTCGCACTTGTTACCATCTGTTCTTTTCACGCATCCTCCTCACGGGAGTGCGCGGCCCTGGCCTCGCTGGCGGGGCCTTCGTGGAAGACGCCGGAGCAAGGTCGTCGGGCTCCCTCCACAAGGTCATACTGACCCCCCCCACCCCACCCCGACCGGGTGTGTCCCCTCCCTCCAGCAAGGACCTCTGAAGGCAAAGCCAAGGCGTCCTTGTCTCCTGCCCCCCCCCCCTCACTCCGGTGAGCCAGGCTGGCCTGAGGCTCTCCTAACCCTCCCCCCCCCGCCCCCCCACCCCCCCACCCCCCACCCCCCCGCCAGCTACTTGGGCGGCTGAGCTCTGGGGCTCCGGGTGCAAAGCCAGCCAGGCGGGGCAGACAAATCGCGGAGCCTTGTCTTGTGTGGTCCTGGGGCTTGGACCCGGGGCCCGGGTGCCGTCCCTGCGATCTTCCGCTCAAGGCCGGCCCTCCGCCGCCCCACCCCACCACGCGCTTCCTGTCCTCTGGGGGTCTAGCACGCTTTCTCGGCTCTCAGCCTCCCGAGCAGCCGGGATGACGGGCGCCAGCCGCCAGCCCCTCGGCGCAGAGACGCTCAGCTCCGATGCATCGGCAAAAAAGATGCCGGGAACGTGGCAGAGCGCCCGCCTCGCAGGCTTGAAGCCCTGGGTTCGATTCCTCAGCACCACATCAACAGAAAAGGCTGGAAGGGGCGCTGTGGCTCAAGTGGCGGAGTGCTAGCCTTGAGCAAAAGAGAAGCCAGGGACGGCGCTCAGGCCCTGAGTGCAAGCCCCAGGACCGGCAAGAAAAAATGCTGGACCAGAGGCGTGGTTTAGGTGATAGAGCACCATCCGTGAGCAGAAAAGGCTAAAGCAAGAGGACAAGGCCTGGAGTTCAAGCCCCATAACCGAGCACACACGCACGCACGCACGCGCACACACACAACAAAGAATGATAATGAACAGACAAGCCATTTGGCGTCCTGAAGTCCCAGTGCTGGCGGAGGGGCAGGAGGGATGTTTAGCCGAAGCCAGGTGGAACCTAGGGGCCCGGGCATTGGTGGGGGTGGAGGGGGCGGGGCTTCTCGGTGAGACTGGATGGTGCGTGGCCTTCCCTGTGATGCTGAGGGGGCGTGGCTTCTCGCTGTGCAGGGGCGTGGCTTCCCAGTGAGGCAGAGTGGGGCGTGGCTTCTCAGTGCGGGGGCGTGGCCTCCCGGTGAGGCGGTCCTGGGGGCGTGGCTTGCGAGGCTGGGCTGGCGGAGGGTGGGAAGTTGGCAGCCAGGCCTGCTGAAGGCCCTGCGCGGTGCCCTCTGCCCTTGGGCTCTGCCTTTCCTCTCCCTCCTCCCCGCCTGGCGCCGCCCCGCTCTTCCCGGGACCCCCGGCTTCCCTCTGGTAAATGCCCGGGGCTTTGGTTTTGGTTCTGAGGAGTTGTTTTTTTTTGGTGTCTGTCTTGGGTCTTGAACTCAGGGCCTGGGTCTGTGCAGGCCGGTGCTCTACCCCGTGAGCCGCAGCTCCACGTCCAGCATTTTGCTGGTTAGAGATGAGAGTCTCACGGACTTCCCTGCCCAGGCTGGCTTCGAACCATGACCCTCAGATCTCGGCCTCCTGAGCAGCTGAGACAGCGGGCATTGGGCCGAGGGGGGGCTCCTTAGCACCCATTTCACAGATGAGCCGCCCAGGACCCGGCCGGGCCCCCCAGACAGGCTCGGCCAGCTTGAGGGGTCCCCTCGCCCCTGCTGGCCTTCCACGTGCGTCATGCGTCCAGTGCCGGCCCCCCGGGGAGCCGGGGTGGGAGCCGGGGTGCCCCCTGCCTCCCCGCACAGGGGCTGGCGGGCCGCCCGGCCCGGGGCCCCGGTGCTGCCGGGCTGCTCACGCGCGGTGCATTATTGATGCCGCCTCTAATTGTACGTTTCCCAAAGTCTACAGACCTTTGATGAAAAATTCATGGCCCGCCCGAGGACGGGAGCGCAGCCGATCGATCGGGGGCTGAGCGGGCCGGGGGGGGGGGGGGCGCGCTGGGTGCCTCGCAGAGGGGGGCGGCTGGAGGCTGGCATGGCGGGGGGAGCGTCCTGCTACGGCACGGGGCCTAATTCTGGGGCTTGGGGTCTGGGGGAGGGGAGGGTCCTACCCCAGGAATCTGAAGGATGGGGGAGCTGAGGCCCCGTCCTTGCGGTGCCGGGGGGGGGGGGGGGGAGACGAGATAGATTCACATTCACCCCCCACACACACCAGCTCCACAAAGGGAACCCGAGGATGCACCCCAGGTTACAAGAGGGGGAGCCCCAGGCTCAGGGACCCGGGGGCGAGCTGTCCAGGGTACAAAGCTACTTAGCAGTAAAGGCCACTGGGCCCACCGCCCCAGGCCAGCTCGAGAGTGAGCTCCAGAGCAGCGTGAGGCGGGGGGGGGGGGGCCCTGCCCAGCCCCCCCCCCCCTCGTGGGGAGAACATTATAAGAAAAAGCAGCCACTTCAGCCAGGCGCTGCTGGCTCCCACCAGTCAGCCCGGCGACTCAGGAGGCTGAGAGCCGAGGATCACGGTTCAAAGCCAGCCCGGGCAGAGGAGTTCCTGAGCCCCTCGTCTCCAATGAGCCACCTGAAAACTGGAGGGGCGCTGCGGCGCAAGTGGCAGAGCGACAGCCTTGAGCACAAGGAGCTCAGGGACGGTGTCCCGGGCCCCGAGTTCAAGCCCCAGCCCCGCAAAAACAAGAAAAGACGAGGAACAGCGAGCAGGCCCAGCCTGGAACGAAACAGACAGCACAGGGGACCGACCATGTGTGATGCCCCACCTCTGAGCAGAGACAGCTTGTTGGGTCCTGGTGGGGACCGCCCAGGGCCCTCCCCCACCTCCGGGACCCCTCATTCTGTCCACACAGAGCATGGGGGCGCCCCCGCCTCCCCCAGGGGCCGTCTAGGCTGTGGGCTGTGTGTGTGTTTGTTTGCCCTCTGCTTTCCAGAGCATTCCTTTAGAAAACCTCCTCCTCCCCCGCCTCCACTGTTTCCAGATCTTTCCAGATGTTAGGAAACCGTGGCTCCAGATGTTTAGAAAGCAGGGCCAGGCCCCGGGGGGTGGGGCGAATCTCAGGCAGAGGAAGGGGCTGGGGGGGCGTGGAAGTGGAGGACAGAGCGGGAGGTGTGGTGCTCACGCCTGCCGCCCCAGCGACTCCGGTGACGGCCATGGGGGGGGTGGTTCAAAGCTGGGGGGGGGGGGTGGGCAGGAGAGCGCGTGTGAGACTCCGAGCCCCACGGACCCACGGAAAGGTCCGGAAGCGGAGCATCAGCCGGGCGTGGAGAAGCTCAGGCCAGCGCCCCGCTCCGGAGTTCACGCCCGCTCCCCGCACACACAGAATACGTGGGGGGGGGGGCTCAGAGGGATTTGGTGAGGGACGGGGGGGGGGGGGTGCGTCTGACATGGGGGAGGGGGTCTTCCGGGCCGCCCTCCCCCGCCCTCCCCAGCCCGGTTCGCCCGAGCTGGGCACCCCACCCTGGAGAAAGAGCCGAGGCGCCTCCGCGGGGGCCCCCCCCCCCGCCTCCGCGGGGGCCCCCCTCCCCGCCTCCGCGGGGGGCCCCCCCTCCCCGCCCTGCGGGCGTCGCCAGGCAGGCACTTGTTGTGGTAGCAACTGTCTCCGGGGACCCAGCCTGGGGGCGAGGACAGCTGGCCGCGCAGATGGGGGAGCCCGGGCCCCCGCCCCGCCCGGCCCCCCGGGCTGCCCGGGCTACCGGGGACCACCGATCGGTAAGTCCCCGGCTCCCCGCTCACCGCGGCGGCAGGTGTGGGGGGTGCGTTGCTAGGCAACGGCAGCCACCGCGAGCTGGGGGGGAGGGGAGGGGAGGGGAGGCCGGCCTGCCGCCGCCCACGGTCGCCCAATCACCTCCCCGCTCACTCTGAGCCCGGGAGCGGGGCAGCAGGAGGCGGCTTGCGTGGAAGGTGACTCTGTGTGTGTGTGTCCCGCTGGTACTAAGACTTGAACTCAGGACTCGGGTGCTGTCCCTAGCATTTGAGCCACAGCTGCTGCACTTCTGGCTTTTTTTTTTTTTTGGCAGTAACTGGAGAGTCTTAAGAGAATTGCCCGCTGGGCAGGGAACGTGGCCTAGTGATGCAGCACTCGCCTAGCAGGCATGAAGCCCTGGGTTCGATTCCCCAGCACCACATAGACAGAAAACGCCGGAAGCGGCGCTGTGGCTCAAGTGGCAGAGCGCTAGCCTTGAGCAAAAAGAAGTTCAGGGACAGCGCCCAGGCCCTGAGTTCGAGCCCCGGGACTGACATAAAAATTGCCTGCCAGGCTGGTTTTGAACCGTGATCCTCCCCTGCCAGCTTCCTGTGTGGCTGGGATTACAGGCGTGAGCCCCAGGCCCCTGGCTCTGCGCGCTCCTCAGCGCCCCCCCCCCCAGGTCCAGCCTCAGGTTGCTGTCAGGAGAGGCACGTGCTAGCGGCGCGGGTTCCGGGTGACCCCGGGGGTCTTCCTGAGGAAGGAGGGACCGGGAGGGGACAAGAAAGGAGAGCCGAGGTCCTCCAGGAAGCCCCGCCCCCAGGCCCGCCCGGCCCGGCCCCAGGCCATTGTCCTCGCCCGCCCAATTAGCCAGCCCGGCTTCCTGCAGGGGCCAATTAGACAGGAGCGGGGGTCAGGCGCCGGCCAAGGCCCGGCCCCCCCCCCCTCCCGGGTCGGTAAGGCCAAGCACAAAAAAGCGTGCAGGCCGGAGCTCCTCCCTGCCGCCTCCGGGAGGGAGAAAGAAAGAGCCAGAGAAAGGGAGAAGGCGCTCCTTTTGTTTCCGGCTGGCAACCTTGGGCTGAACAATGCCGGGCTCCCCGGGCTGGGGCCCCGGCTGGCTCCGGGGTAGTTTGGCCGATTGCAGGCACGCCGGGCTCCTGGGCTGCTCCTCCTCCAAGGGGACCGAAAGGAGAAGCGGGGGCTGGACTCTCTGCCGCCCCCACTCCCTGTGTTTGTCGTCCTGGGCTTGAACTCAGGGCCTGGGCGCCGCCCCGATGTCCTTTTGCTCTGCCACCTTGCGCCACGGCTCCACTTGTGGGCTTTTGCTGGGTCTGCCCGGGGCTGGCTTTGAACCGCCGTCCTCAGATCTCAGCCTCCCGAGTCCCCGGCGTCTGACCGGAGCTGCGAGTTTCCGGGAAGCAGAATCTGCCGTGAGCAGGGCCCCGGTTCTAGAACCCTCCGCGGCTCCCCGGAGGAAGGCTGTCTGGGAAGGAGGGTGGCGGGCTGGGGGGGGGGGGGGGCGGTCCTGGAGGAGGAGGCTGCCCGGCGGGGGCTGCGGGGGGGGGAGAGCTGCCTCTCTCGGGGCCCCGAGATGCCCCCCCACTTTCCAGGAAGGAGAAAGGGCCGGGGCACGTGTGTGCTGAGGGCTGGTGACACGCGCGCCGTGCACGCACACACACACACAGGCCCGCCACGCTCCCCTCTGGTCCTCCGTCTGGCTGACGCTGAGCGTTGGCGGAACGCCGCTGCCCCCTGGTGGCCGTAACAGCGAATCGCATGCAGGCTGGCCCGCGAGCCGGGGGCCTTGGGCGGGGGGGGGGGGTGGAGGGGGAGGGGCTGGGGACTGGGACCCAGGGGTGGAGCAGCCAAAGCAGGGGTGGAGGGGCTGGGGAGGGTAAAGGACTGAGGTTCTGCTCCCCCCCCAGCCCTCCCCAACCTTCCCTCCCTTCCTCCCTCCCCACCTTTCCGGCAATTGCCCTGTGTGGTGCGTGTGTGTGTGTGTGTGTGTGTGTGTGTGCGCGCGTGTGTGTGTCCTGGGATTTGAACTCGGGGCCTGGGCGCTGTCCCGAAGCCCTTGCACTCAAGGCTAGCGTCTTACCACGTGGGCCACGGCTCCACGTGTGAACCGCCATCCTCAGATCTAGCCTGACGGGCGTGAGCCACTGGCGTCCAGAAATCACCACGATCTTGAGGGCCCTTCGCCAGCCACCCATCTACCGCGCCCCACTCCCATCCTCGACTTCAAAGAGCCGCCCCTTCCACGGCCCCAGGTGGTGGCTCCTGTCTCCTGGGCTCCCCGGAGCAGCCAGCCCCTCCCCGGCCTGGGGCAGGCAGTGGGGGGGGGTGGGGGAAGAACCCCAGGGGCATGTGACCTGCTCCCCTCCAAGGCTGAACAGTGACGCAGACTGCGGCCCTGAACCACGGCCTTCCAGCCCAGCTGGGCCACCAAGGACACGAGGCTGCAGGAATGGCAGCCCGGAGGGGGTGGGGGGGGACTGACGCCAAGGACCCACTCCCCCCCCCCCCATGAGGCCTCAGGCAGGGCGGCGGGGCAGGACCTCGGCTCTGGTCACCAGCCCCGGGGAGGGGCTGCCGCAAGCCCGGGGGTGACCCGGGACAGCGCCCAGGCTCCCGTGATTTGAGGATATCGGATGGGCATTGTCCCCAGGGAGCGGGGTGCTGCTCTGCACCCCTGGAACCCCAGCCCCTCGGGAGGCTGAGCTCGGAGGTCCGGAGAAGCTGGGGTGGGCGTGGGGAGCCCGATGTGGTGTCTGGGACCCCCGCCCTCAGAAGCCCACGGCCCCTGGGAGAGGCCCGACCACCCAGCAGGAGGGACCCAGGCGGAACGTGCCGGCTGAGCCCTTCTTCCTGGGCCCCCCCCGGCCGAGGGCAAGGCCTCCCCAGAACCTACACACGTGCCCAGAAACGCCTGCGCACACAGATTATTCATTGCTCTGAGCGTTTCCTAGAAGACCTGTGGTTTTCTCCAAACTTGTGTCGCACGGCCTGTTTGCATTATACTTGATGAATGGCAAAGTATTATGGGGGGGGTGACGTGGTAGGGTCACACAGCACGGAAGAACAGTGTCAGGCCTGGCACGGTGGCCTGCACCTGTAACCCCAGCCACACGCCTGGCACGGGGCCTGCACCTGTAACCCCAGCCACAGGGCCTGGCACAGTGGCCTGCACCTGTAACCCCAGCCACAGGGCCTGGCACGGGGGCCACGTCTGTAACCCCGGCCACAGGGCCTGGCACGGGGGCCTGCACCTGTAACCCCAGCCACAGGGCCTGGCACCGGGGCCACGTCTGTAACCCCAGCCACAGGGCCTGGCACGGGGGCCACGTCTGTAACCCCGGCCACAGGGCCTGGCACGGGGGCCACGCCTGTAACCCCAGCCACACGCCTGGCACGGGGACCACGCCTGTAACCCCGGCCACACGCCTGGCACGGGGACCACGCCTGTAACCCCGGCCACACGCCTGGCACGGGGGCCATGCCTGTAACCCCAGCCACAGGCCTGGCACGGGGGCCATGCCTGTAACCCCGGCCACACGCCTGGCACGGGGGCCTGCGCCTGTAACCCCAGCCACAGGCCTGGCACGGGGGCCATGCCTGTAACCCCAGCCACAGGTCTGGCACGGGGGCCATGCCTGTAACCCCAGCCACAGGGCCTGGCACGGGGGCCATGCCTGTAACCCCAGCCACAGGCCTGGCACGGGGGCCATGCCTGTAACCCCAGCCACAGGCCTGGCACGGGGGGCCCGCGCCTGTAACCCCAGCCACAGGCCTGGCACGGGGGCCACGCCTGTAACCCCGGCCACACGCCTGGCACGGGGGCCACGCCTGTAACCCCGGCCACACGCAGGCAGTGATCAGGAGGCCGAGGCTCGGCGCTGGCCCTGGTGCTCACAGGAATGGTGGGCAAGTGCATAGCCAAAGGCGGCCTGGAAAGCTGGGGCCTAGGGGTGCGCGTGTGCGCGTGTGTGCGTGGTGCGCGTGTGCGCGTGTGTGCGTGTGTGCGCGTGTGCGCGCGTGTGCACGGCCGGTGCTGCGGCTTAGACGCAGGGTCTCAACCCTCGCTCGCTTTTTATTTCCACTCAGGCTGGTGCTTGACCACTTGAGCCGCCCCTGCCCCGTGTTCGCTGGTGGAGGCGGGCGTCCCGGGCCCTTTCCTGCCGCGGCCGGGGCTCCCGGCGCCATGGGCCTGGGGGGGTGGGCGGCGTGGGGGGGGCCGGGGGAGGGAGGCGGGGGGAGAGCAGAGCCGCCCCGCTCCGCCCCGGCAGGAGGTGAACAACTACCGGCGGGCCATGCAGAAGATGGCGGAGGACATCCTGTCGCTGCGGCGGCAGGTCAGCGCGCTGGAGGGCGAGAACCGCACGCTGCGGGCCACGTGGCGCCGCCCGGGGCGGAGGAGGAGGCGGAGGCGGAGGCCGGCCAGGAGGAGGCCCAGGCGCTGGGTGAGGGCGCGGCCCGGGGCGCTGGGGGGGGGGCGGGGAGGCGGGCACGCCAGGCGAACACACGGGCCCGCACACACACACAACCATACAGGCGTGTGCAAGGCACACACGCACACGCAGGTGCACACGCAGGCACAGGTGCAGTCCCTGCCCAGCCTGGGCTCCGGCCCCCACCCCCGGCCCCCACCTCCCCCCAGCCTCCACCCCCGGCCTCCATCCCCCCCCTTGCCTCCCCCCCCGGCCCCCACCCAGCCCCCACCCCCAAGGGCGCCATGGCGGCTGTGCCCCGCCCCCCCTCAGCCTCCTCGTCCACCCAGCAGCGTCCCTGAAGCAGAAGTTGCTCCTGAGCGAGCTGGACCTGAGGAAGCTGAGGGACAAGGTGCAGCACTTACAGAACGAGCTGATCCGGGTGAGCGGGGCTGGCGGGGGGGGCGGGGAGCGGGGGGAGGCGCCAGCGGGAAGCAGCTGGGGCCCCGGAGGCCAGAGGTGACCCGCACTGCCCCCAGGCCAGGGCTGACCACACTGTCCCCCCCGAGGCCAGGGCTGACCACACTCCTGCCCCCCGAGGCCAGGGCTGACCACACTGTCCCCCCGAGGCCAAGGATGACCCGCACTGTCCCCCCCCAGGCCAGGGCTGACCACACTCCTGCCCCCCGAGGCCAAGGATGACCCGCACTGCCCCCCAGGCCAGGGCTGACCACACTGTCCCCCCCCGAGGCAAGGATGACCCGCACTGCCCCCCAGGCCAGGGCTGACCACACTGTCCCCCCCGAGGCCAAGGATGACCCGCACTGCCCCCCAGGCCAGGGCTGACCACACTGTCCCCCCCGAGGCCAAGGATGACCCGCACTGCCCCCCAGGCCAGGGCTGACCACACTGTCCCCCCCGAGGCCAAGGATGACCCGCACTGTCCCCCCCGAGGCTAGGGCTGACCACACTCCTGCCCCCCAAGGCCAGGGCTGACCCACACTCCTGCCCCCCGAGGCCAAGGATGACCCGCACTGTCCCCCCGAGGCCAGGGCTGACCCCCTGCCGTCCCTGCAGAAGAATGACCGCGAGAAGGAGCTGCTGCACCTGTACCAGGCCCAGCAGCCGCAGGCCGCGCTGCTCCGGCGCTACCAGGACAAGCTGCAGAAGATGCGGGGCCTGGAGGACACCGTGCGGCACCAGGAGAAGGCGGGCGCCGGGGGCGGGGGCGGGGGAGGGGGCGGGGGAGGGGGCTCCGGGGGCCTGAGGCCTGGGCCTGGAGCAGGGGGCCGGGCCAGCCTCGCCTCGGTGCTCCCCTCCAGGTGATCGAGAGGATGGAGCAGGTGCTGGAGGACCGGCTGCAGGAGAGGAGCAAGCCGCCCGCCGCCCGGCTGGCCTCCAGGAAAGCCCAGTGCGGGTGCGGACCCCCCCCCAAGAGCAGCCACGGGCGGGGCCGGGCTCCCCCAGGAGACACACACACGCTCACACACACACACGCTCACACACTCACACACACACGCTCACACACACACACGCTCACACACGCTCACACCCCCGAGTCACGAGTCACGGGTGGCGGAGGAGCGGAGTGGAGGGAAGTGGGGGGCGGGGCGGGGCAGGGGCGTGGAGGCCGGAGGCCCACGCCCGCACCCCCCCCCCCCGGCATCCCCCCTCCCCCGCAGCCTTCCCTCGCTCCCCGCCTACGGCCACCTGCCCGCCGCGGCGAGAACCTGCCCGCCGACCTCTACTCCCTGCTGCTGGCTGAGAACTCCCGGCTGCGGGCAGAGCTGGACAAGAGCCGGCCCCAGGTGGCGCCCATCATCCTGCAGCAGCAGGCCCTACCGGTAAGGGGGGGGGGGCGCCCTGAGCCCCGGGGTCGGGGGCCATGGCCGGCCGGGCGTCCCAGCCGTGCGGGAGGCTGAGACCCGAGGGTCGCGGCTCTAGGCCCGTCCACACGCCTCGTCGCCAGGGAGCCCCCAGAAGGCCACCGGTGCTGCGTGTGCTCACGTGACAGAGACCCAAGCTTCCGCGGAAACGCCAAGGCGCAGCACCTAGGCCCTGGGTTCTACCCCGGTACTGGCATTAAAAACAGCAACAGGGGCTGGGAATGTGGCCTAGTGGCAGAGCGCTCGCCTGGAATACACGAAGCCCTGGGTTCGATTCCTCAGCACCACATATACAGAAAACGGACAGAAGGGGCGCCGTGGCTCAAGTGGCAGAGTGCTAGCCTTGAGCAAAAAGAAGCCAGGGACGGCGCTCAGGCCCCGAGTTCAAGGCCCAGGACTGGCAACAAAACAAAACAAAGCCAGCAACAACCAAATCAGCCAGGCGCTGGCAGCTCACGCCTGTCACCCCAGCCGCTCAGCCCTGGACAGAGAAAGCCCGATAAACTACTCACTCAGCAAAAGCCGGAAGTGTCGCCGTGGCTCACGTGGTAGAGCGCCAGCCTTGAGCTCAAGAAACTCAAGAACAGTGCCTGGGTCCTGAGTTCAAGCCCCAGGACCAGCCAAAAAAAAAAAATCCACCGCGGGGGGCTGGGAATGTGGCCTAGTGGCAGAGAGCTTGCCTCGTATACATGAAGCCCTGGGTTCGAGTCCCCAGCACCACATACACAAAAAACGGCCAGAAGTGGCGCTGTGGCTCAGGTGGCAGAGTGCTAGCCTTGAGCAAAAAGAAGCCAGGAACAGAGCTCAGGCCCTGAGTTCAAGGCCCAGGACTGGCCAAAAAATAAAATCTGCCGTGGGCTCAGTGGGGTTCTAGGTGCCTCCTGGGTGGTGAACTTGCACGCCCTGCTCTGTCCCTGGTCTCAGGCGGGGCACCTGTACATCCGACCTCTTCTCCTTCACCCTCTTGCACTTCCAGTTCAGAGCCGGCCCCACATGACCCTTGACTCCTGACCCCTGACCCCTTTCTCTACTCCACCAACTTCCGCCAGGACCCCACCCAGGCCTCCCAGAACTCCCTCCTAGAACCTTCCCGGGGATCAGTACAGCCTTGGAGAGCCCTTTCCCCCATCCCAGGTGGACCCCGGGGAGTCGGGAGCAGGTGGAGACGCGGCAGAGAGGCTGCTTGGGACGGAAGGCCCCGCCCGCCCCGAGGGCGTGGAGACCCTGTCCTGCAGGTGCGTCCCGGGCCCCCGGGGGCACAGCCGGGGCTGGGAGCCCCTGCCCGTGCGGGTAGCCAGGTGCCCCGCGGGAGGGGCACCCCGGCTCCACGGAAGCTTCGGAAGCGTCCCAGCTCAGTCCCCTGGGGACCTGCGAGCACGCGAGTCCACGAGTTCAGAACCCCGCCGCCCCGCCAAGGGAGCGGGCTCAGGCCTGGAGGCCGAGCCCTGGCACCGGCACCACAGACGACGCCTCGAGAGGGCGCCCGCCCAGCAGCTCAGCCCGGGGGGGGGGCGCTCCCGCCGGCCCTCCCCCTGCCGGAGCGCGGGCCCCAGGCGGCAGAGCCGACCTTCCGCCTCGCCTGCAGGACCTCCTGGGCAGCAGCTCTTCAGACAAGTTTAACCTGCTGGCCAAGCTGGAGCGGGCGCAGAACCGGATCTCGGCCCTGGAGAACCTGGTGGGTGAGGCGAGCCTGAGCTCACTGCCCGGCCTGCGGCCGGGACGGAGGCGGTGGACAAGCAGGGTCAGGGCTGCGTGGGTGACCGGACCAGGGCTTAGCACGTAACCAAGATCCAGGCTCAGGACGTGGCGGACAGGATCAGAACTCTGTGTGAGACCAGGATCAGGGCTCAGTGTGTGTCTATTCTCAGGGCTCTGGTGTGAGACCAGGATCAAGGCTCAGTGTGTGTCTATTCTCAAGTCTCAGTGTGAGACCAGGATCAAGGCTCAGTGTGAGACCAGGATCAAGGCTCAGTGTGAGACCAGGGTCAGGGCTCAGTGTGAGACCAGGATCAAGGCTCCCTGTCAGACCAGGATCAAGACTCAGTGTGAGACCAGGATCAGGGCTCAGTGTGTGTCTATTCTCAGGGCTCGGTGTGAGACCAGGATCAGGGCTCAGTGTGTGTCTATTCTCAGGACTCGGTGTGAGACCAGGATCAAGGCTCGGTGTGAGACCAGGATCAGGGCTCAGTGTGTGACCAGGATCAAGGCTCCGTGTCAGACCAGGATCAAGGCTCAGTGTGAGACCAGGATCAAGGCTCAGTGTGAGACCAGGATCAAGGCTCGGTGTGAGACCAGGATCAGGGCTCAGTGTGTGACCAGGATCAAGGCTCAGTGTGAGACCAGGATCAGGGCTCAGTGTGTGTCTATTCTCAGGACTCGGTGTGAGACCAGGATCAGGGCTCAGTGTGTGACCAGGATCAAGGCTCAGTGTGAGACCAGGATCAGGGCTCAGTGTGTGTCTATTCTCAGGACTCGGTGTGAGACCAGGATCAGGGCTCAGTGTGTGACCAGGATCAAGGCTCAGTGTGAGACCAGGATCAGGGGCTCAGTGTGTGTCTATTCTCAGGGCTCGGTGTGAGACCAGGATCAGGGCTCAGTGTGTGTCTATTCTCAGGGCTGGGTGTGAGCTCTGGAGGTCAGTCTGTGCTGGGTCAGCGAGTGGTGTGGAGTTGGAGCGCTGGCTGGGGCGGGCTGGGGTGCGGGGCT
Source organism: Perognathus longimembris pacificus (assembly GCF_023159225.1). Taxonomy (NCBI): domain Eukaryota; kingdom Metazoa; phylum Chordata; class Mammalia; order Rodentia; family Heteromyidae; genus Perognathus; species Perognathus longimembris. The sequence goes on along the minus strand of NW_025960764.1, from coordinate 9,059 downwards.
GGGGTGCGGGGCTGGGGCGCGGGGCTGGGGTGCGGTAGGCGCGGGCTGGGGTGCGGGGGCCGGGGTGCGGGGGCCTCTTGCAGCGCCCGTGTCTGTCGGCAGCTGGAGGACTCGGCGCGCCGCTGGGGGCGGGAGAAGCAGAGCCTCGCCACGCGGCTGCAGGAGCAGGCGCACGGCTTCCGGAACCCTTCCAGCCTGGTCCTCGCGGACGCCTCTGTGAGTGAGGCCTGGAGTCGGGGTGCTGGGGGGACCGGGGCCTGGGGGAGGGCGGAGCCGTGGCTCAGACGGTAGAGCACCGGCGTCCAGTTAAGGCAAGAAAGCCAAGTGAAAACACAAGGCTCTGAGTTCAAGTCCCAGGACTGGCACTTAAAAAAGAAAGACAGGAAAACGATGGACCGGGGTGGCCTCTCGGGAATTTCTAGAATGTTCTGCCTGTTGTCTGTGACCCGTTGGCCCCAGGCTGGTGGCCCGTGGCCTCCCTCGGGTTGGGGATCCCCGAGCCCCAGGACGTGGGGGTCCCTGCGAGTGGGAGCCCGCCCGCCTCACCTCGGGTCACTTTGCACCCCACAGGACGTCTTCGTCTCCCCCACGGACCCCAAGCGGCCCCCAAAGCCGGAGCCCCAGCAGCCGGGCCGGCCCGACGGCTCCCAGAAGGCGGCGGCCGACGCCCCCCCCAGCTGAGCCCGCCCCGCCCCCGCCCCGTCCACCCGAGACCACTCATTAAACGCCGGAGCTCCGCACCAAGGCTTCCGGCCTGCTCCCGCCAGCCTGGAAGGGCGGGAGGGGGGGGCGGGGGCCCGGAGGGCGGCAGGAGGGAGGACGGGGCCAGGGTGGGGCCCCCCCCCCTGCCGTGGTCCCCGCTGCGCTGCCGATCACAGTTCCAGCCTGGGCAGCAAAAAGCTGGCATGGAGTTGTTGGTCGAGGGGCGGAGCGCCAGGCGTAGCGGAGAGCCAGGCAGGCGGGGGGGGGGGGGGGGGGGGCGATCCAAGCCCGGCGTGGATTCACGGGGAGACCTCAGGAAACCCACACACGGAAGAAAGGGGGGCGGAACGTCTCCCCCGCCCGATACCCGCCGTGCCTGACACGGCACCGCGTGGCCCGGCCCCTCTGTCCCCCCCCCCCAGGATGGATTGACGTCCGAAGACGCGTGTGCAGATGCAGGCGGTGGGGGGGGAGGGGGTGACTCGGTGCGAAGCCTCCCGCTCAAGGTCGCTCAAGGTCAGGTTTTCCGTCTGTTCTGTGAGCAACTGCATGCCTTAGAATCTCTTTCTGGAACTGGGGTGTCTGTGTGTGTGTGTGTGCGTGCGCGGTGTGTGCGTGTGTGTGTTCGTGTTCCAGTCCTGGGGCTCGAACAAAGGGCCAGGGGCGCTGTCCCTGAGCTTTTTCATCCAGGGCAAGCGCTCTGCCACGGCGCTACGTCTGGCTTTTGGGTGGTTATTTGGAGATGAGTCTCCCAGACGTTCCTGCCCGGGGCTGGCTTTGAACCGCCATCCTCAGGTCTCAGCCCCGAGTGGCTGGGATGACGGGCGGGGGCCACCGGTGCCCGGCCAGAAACTGACGTTTCCGAATCAAGATTAACAGGTTCAGAGGAGAGAAAGAGAGCCGAGAGAGGGAGGGAGGGAGGAGGGAGGTGGGAGAGGGGAGGGAAGGAGAGAGGGAGAAGGGGGGAGGGGGAAAGAGAGCAGGCGCCGGTGCTGGTCGTCCCAGCTCCTCGGGAGGCTGAGACCTGAGGATCGCAGTTCAAAGCCAGCCCGGGCAGCAAAGCCCCACCCTTATCTCAGATTAGCCAGCAAAAGGCTGCAGGTGAAGGCCTGGCTCAGGCGGCAGAGCACCAGCCACGGTGGAGAAGCCGAGCCTGAGCGCAAGGCTCTGAGTGTGGAGTGGGGGACAGGCTGGGCCACGCCGGGTGCCACCCCCCAGGCGGCGGGGCCCCGCTGGCGGAGCTCAAGGGGCTGAAGGGGGCCCGGTCACACGCACGCAGCACCCCCACCCGACACGGGTGCGGCCCGGGCACAGCCAGGGAGGCCCGGGGTGGGGGGGGTGGACCAGGCCCAGCGGGGGCCGGGCAGGGCGGAGATGCCCGCAGCCCCCTCCCCGGGGGGCCTCAGCCTGACCGTGCCCCCCGGGGTGGAGCAGCCCGCAGAGCCGCTGCCGCCCCCGGCACGGAACGCGATGGAAACGCAAGTCCTCCGTGGAGCTCCCCAGTTTAATGTCTTCCAGGGGGCAGGGAGGGAGGGCAGGGGAGGGGCTGGGCAGAGGCTCTGCGGAGGGGGGGGGGCGGTGACCGCCGCCGGCTCTAGGGCTGGGGCTCGGGGCCCCCCTGGGCGAGGGGCAGAAGGTGAGGAGGATGGGCCTGTCGGGCACCAGGATGAGGCTGAACTTCGTCCCCACCTCTCGGAACTGCTGGAGTTCAATCCGGAAGTTCTCCAGCACCTGGGGGGGGGGGGGCAGCGTGGGCTGGGGGGGGGCAGCGTGGGCTGGGGGGGGGAATCTGCCTCCCCTGGGAGCCCGTCGCTCAGCCCCAGGCAGGGGCCAGCTCCAAAGAGGGGGTCCCACCCCCAAAAACAGCCCCCACCCGGGGTGTCCCAGAGGCTCGCTGCTTTCTGGGCACTGGGTGAGCTGAAAAGCTAAGCCTCGCCCGCCACCCCGGCCGGGGGACCCCGGGACGCAGCAGGGGGGGGGCCACGGCCCGACTCCCCGCTTCTCAGAGGCCCAGGCCTGAGGACCGCACCTCAAAGCCAGCCCAGGCGGGAATGCGGCGGGACTCGACCCCAGTGAGGCCCGAGTTCGAGGCCACAACCAACCCACACAATAAACTCGTCCAGGCGGAGGAGTCGGCCCTGTGCTCCGGGGGGGGAGGGGGGGAGGGGGAGGGGGACTCCGTGGGGAGCACTCACGTGGATGAGGAGCACCGTCATCTCCAGCTCGGCCAGCCGCCGCCCCAGGCACTGCCGCACGCCCCAGCCGAAGCCCAGGTAGCGGAAGTGCGTGGCCGCCTTGTCCTCCCCAGCCAGCGCGAGGGGTCGAAGTGGTGGGGGTTGGGGAAGATCCGGGGATCCCGCCCCATGGCATAGTTGGCCACCTGCACCAGCGTCTGGGGGCCGGAGGTCGGAGGTCAGAGGTCTCCCCCGCACCCAGGGGCGGACACACTGGCCGCCGGTGACGCGGAGCCTGGCCCCGTCCTACCCAGCCCTCGGGGAAGGCTGAAGGCTCCAGGGCAGATAACAGGAAGGACTTCCGGCCCCTGGGCCCCCTCCCGGCCCCTCCCTGGACTCCCAAGATGCAGCCCATCTGCAGCCTCACCCCAGCCCCCCCCAGCCCTCCCCCCCCCCGTCCTCTCCCCCCACACCCCCCCCACGCCCCCACCTTGGCCGGGATCTTGTAGTTCCGGAGCACTAAGTCATTCTCTGGATATCTCTGCACGGTGACAGAGATGGGGTGCAGCCTGCGGGGGGAGGAGGAGGAGGAGGACACCCCGACACTGACGCAGCCGGGAGGCGGGGTGCTGGGCCGCCCCCCGCCCCCCCGCCCCGGGACCCCCGGCCGGCTCACCTCAGCGTCTCCTTGATGCTGGCTTTGAGGAGCGGGAGGCGGGGCAGCATGGCGGCCAGGACGCCCCCCGCCCCCCCGCCGCGCCGCCCGCACCTCGGCCCGCAGGGCCTCCTGCACGCCGGGGTGGCGCCCCATCTCGTACAGGTGCCACTGCAGCGTCATGGACGTCTGCGGGGGACGGGGGCCGGGGGCCGGCTGTCAGGCACCGCGTGTGCGCGCGTGTGCACGCACGGGTGTCACGCACTCCGTCCTGGGGCTCGAACTCGGGGCCTGAGCGCCGTCCCTGGCTCCTCTTGCTCAAGGCCGGTGCTCCACCGCTGAGCCACGCCCCAGCCCCCAGATTCCCGCTCCTCCCCGGCCTCCGGAGGCCCCGCCCGCGACGGCAGAGCCCACAGCGCCACGGGCAACCGTGTGAAAAGAAAAAAACCTTCCCCAGGCCGGAAGGTTCTGGAGAACACCTGGGTCGTCCTCCCCCTGGGATCCCCGCCCCCGCCTCGCATGCATGCCTGCGGAGGCTGTGCCCCGAGGGTGGCAGGAAGGATCATGCGAGCCTCCCCTCCAGTGAGCCAGCAAAAAGCTGCAAGTGGCGCTGCGGCTCAGGGGGTAGAGCGAGTTCAGGACGGCGCCCGGGCCCTGAGTTCAAACCCCAGGACCGGCGCGGGGGGCGCACACACGCACACACACAGCCTGGACCTCCCTGCCCACGCCCCGGCCCGGTGTCCCCAGCTCGACTTTACCGTGTCCACCCCTCCGGCCAGCATCTCGGTGACGTTGGCCTCGATGTTCTCCTGCGGGAGGCGGTTCCTGTCCAGCAGGCTGTAGAGGATGCCGGGGTACCGGTCCACCTTCCTTCTGCGCTCATGTCCAGGTAGAAGTTCTGAGTGTACATGCTCGCTGCGGACAGGGCAGCCGGGCTGCGTTTGGCTCAGCGGCTACTTTGTTTGTTTGTCTTTGTTTTTTGTTGCCAGTCCTGGGCCTTGGACTCAGGGCCTGAGCACTGTCCCTGGCTTCCTTTCGCTCAAGGCTAGCACTCTGCCACCTGAGCCGCAGCGCCACTTCTGGCCGTTTTCTATCTATGTGGTGCTGGGGACTCAAACCCAGGGCTCCATGTATACGAGGCGAGCGCTCTTGCCACTAGGCCACATTCCCAGCCCTCAGCAGCTACTTTGTGCTCGATTCCTCCTCTGTTTTTCCCCCCTTGCAGGTGCTCTACCCGCCCGAGCCAGTCCCTTTGTCTTTGAGGGGCCGTTCCCTCCTTTCTTCTTCTGTCAGTCGTGGGGTTTGAACTCGGGGCCCTGAGCTGCTTGTGCTCAAGGCTGGCGCCGCTCCTGGCTTCCTGGCGGCTCACTGGAGATGAGAGGCTCAGGGGCTTTCCTGCCCGGGCTGGCTTTGAACCGCGATCCTCAGATCTCAGTGAGCCCCCAAGCCCAGCTCCATCCCCCCCACCCCCAGGCTAGCCCAGCTGTCATCCTCCTCCTCCCTGCCCGCCCCCAGCGGGCATCACAGGGGTGCGCTGCCACACTGGAACTCGGGCGCTCACCCACCGAGCCACGTGGGCAGCGGTGGAGGCGACCTTAGCCCCTGCCACGCCCGCCCCCCTCCCGGCCCCCCCCACCTCTGCTGAAGATGGTGTCCCAGGCGTCCCGGTGGTCGCGCCAGGTCCGGGTCCCCAGCACGCGGAAGAGGCCGGGCGGCAGGCTGAGCATGGGCACGCTGCTGTGGAACATGCGCTCGATGGCGTCGATGAACCGCTGGTTGTCGGGGTTCACGACCTCCTCCAGCATGCCCAGCCGCTCCCCGAAGACCACCGAGGTGATGGCTGGGGGGGGGGGGAGCGGAGCGCGCAGGCCCGGGTGAGGTCAGGCCCGGCCTGGGGCCCCGCCACCCCCGCCCAGGGAGCCTCCGCCCACAGGAGGCCACGCCCTCTGAGGACCCGCCCGGGAGGCTCCGCCCACACGAGGCCACGCCCTCTGAGGACCCGCCCGGGAGGCTCCGCCCACATGAGGCCACGCCCTCTGAGGACCCGCCCGGGAGGCTCCGCCCACATAGGGCCCGCCCAGGATGCTCCGCCCGTCGATGGCCACGCCCACCGATGGCCCGCCCAGTGAGACTCTGCTCACTGAGGCCACGCCCATTGAGGACCCGCCCGGGAGGCTCCGCCCACATGAGGCCACGCCCTCTGAGGACCCGCCCGAGAGGCTCCGCCCACCTATGGCCCCGCCCACTGAGGCCCCGCTCATTGAGGCTCCGCCCACCTATGGCCCGCCCACTGAGGCCACGCCCACTGAGCCCCCGCCTAGTGAGATCACGCCCACTGAGGCCCCGCCCGGGGAGGCCCCGCCCGGGGAGGCCACGCCCACGGAGGCCCCGCCCACGGAGGCCCCCCAGGGTCTCCTCGCTGCGGCCCCCTGGCCGGGCGCGCGGCCCGCGGGCCTGCACTCGGGGCCCGGGCGCTGCGTCCGGGGTTTTTCCACTCGAGGCTGGCGCGCGGCCCCTGGAGCCACAGCGCCTCTGCCGGCTTTCGGGTGTTTTATTGGGGGGAGACCGGAGTCGCACGGACTTTCCTGCCCGGGCGGGCTTCGAGCTGCCCTCCTCGGATCCGGGCCTCGGGAGCGGCCGCCAGCGCGGCTCCCTGACTGACGGGATCGGCCCCACCCGCCCTGCCGCGGGCCGGAGGGGAGACCGAGGCCCCCAAATCCCTGGGCGGTGGGGCCTCCAAGGCTCGGCCTGGCTGGACCTACAGGGCCCCCACAACGCCCCTGCCGTGGGGTCTGGGCTGGGTCTCGGGGTAAGAAGGGCCAGGTGCCAGGGGACCCCCCCCCCAGCCCCTTACACTCGAAGGCAAAGCGGAACAAGTCGTTGCTGATGTCCCCGAGAAGGTTCCGGAGCCCTGCTGCCTCACGCGCCTGTGCAGGAGCCTGACGAAGTCCAGGGACACGGCCTCCATCATGGGCACGAAGTTCTTGATGGCCTCGGGGGACATCACCTCCTGGTTCAGGGCCAGGCGGTCCTTCTTCCAGGCCTCTGACTTCCTGAGGAGGCACGAGAAGGGGCCCCGGCACCCGCCTTCAGGGACCCCGGCCTGGGCCCCGGCACTCCACCATCAGGGACCCCCAGCACCTCACCATCAGGGACCCCCCAGCACCTCACCATCAGGGACCCCCCCAGCACCCCTCCATCAGGGACCCCCCAGCACCCCTCCATCAGGGACCCCCCCAGCACCTCACCATCAGGGACCCCCCAGCACCTCACCATCAGGGACCCCCCCAGCACCCCTCCATCAGGGACCCCCCCAGCACCCCTCCATCAGGGACCCCCCCAGCACCTCACCATCAGGGACCCCCCCAGCACCCCTCCATCAGGGACCCCCCCAGCACCTCACCATCAGGGACCCCCAGCACCCCCCCATCAGGACCCCCCAGCACCCCACCATCAGGGACCCCCCAGCCTGGGGCCCCAACACTCGACCATCAGGGACCCCCCCCCAGCACCCCGCCTTCAGGGACCCCCAGCCCGGCCCCCAACCCTGGGCCAGGCCCTGAGCAACCCCGGCGAGCCTGGGAGAGGAGATAAAAGCGTATGGAGGGCTGGGCCACGGCCCCCCGCCTGTCACCCCAGCTACCCGAGAGGCCGAGCCCCGAGGATGGAGGTTCGAAGCCGGCCTGGGCGGGCAGGCGCGTGGGGCCCGCATCCCCAGTGAGCCAGCAGGACAGCGGGCGTGGTGCCGTGGCTGGGGGGGGGGGGAGCAGATCGCCGCCCCCCGCGGAGCTGCTGGATCCCTGGGCCGGGACCGGGGTGCCCCCCCTCGCTGGGCCGGGACCGGGGTGCCCCCCCTCGCTGGGCTGGGACCGGGGTGCCCCCCCTCGCTGGGCCGGATCGGGGTGCCCCCCTCGCTGGGCCGGGATCGGGGTGCCCCCCCCCCGCGCTCACTTGAGCAGGACGCCCAGGGGCCGCTGGTAGTGGCTGGTGGTAGGCCACCAGGGCGGGATGAGGAAGCGCTCGGGGTGGGGCCCCTCGCCCCGGAACAGCAGCGCCGCGTCCTCGGGGTCCAGGATGTACACCGACTCCAGGGCGCCCAGCTTCTCCCTGCGGGCGGGCGGGGCGGGCGGTGGAGGGGGGGCGGGTGTGGCGGCTCCTCCACGCCCCTCCTCGTGCACACGTGTGTGCACACACTCGGGCCGCCGAGGGCGGGGACGACTCCCCGGACACCCCGCGTCGCAGCCGGGGTCACGGTGGGGCGCCGGGCTGCGTGGGTTGCGTGTCCCGTGTGCTGCGGTGCGTTGCGTGTCGCGCGTGCTGCGTGGGTCTGTGGGTTGTGTGTGGCGTGCGAGCTACACGGGGTGTGTGCTATATCGTGTTGCACGCACACATGCACACGCATGCACACGCATGCACGCACAGACCACCAGCCAGCAGACCAGGCCCCTCCCGCCCAGCGGCTGCGCGCAGATCCGCTTCCAGGCAACACGGGAGTTGATACGGAGCGGTGGGTCCTCCCCCCCACCCCTCCCCCCTCCCCCTCCCTCCCCCCCCATCCGACCCCTTCCCTCACCGTCCTCCCAGCCGCCCCAGTCTCGTCCTTGACTTGCCACAGCCTTCCAGAAAATCCTCTGTGCTGTTCCCAACTACCCAGTAGACTGGCGCGCCCGAGTCCACGGCTCCCGTGACCCGCAGGCCGGAGGGCGGCCAGGGGGCCGGGAAAGCCGGGCCTGAGCGTGCACGTGCGTGTGCGTGTGTGTGTGCGCGCGCGCGTGCCAGACTAGGACTTGACCTTCGAACCTTGCACCCTCCCTTGGCTTTTTTCCCCTCCAGGCTGGCGCTCTACCACCTGAGCCACGCTCCACGTCGGGCGTTTTCTGGCTCGCTGGAGATGAGAGTCTCACGGCCTCTCCTGTCGGGGGCTGGCCTTGAACCGCGATCCTCAGACCTCAGCCTCCCGAGTCCCCGCCCTCTGCTCTGGCCGGCTTCCCCCGCGGCCCGGCCGGGCGGCCAGCGGCGGTGTGGTCAGGACGGAGCCGTGGCCGGAGTCCAAGCTCCGGGGCACGCGCGCGCACGCGCGCACACACACACACGCACATGCACACGCACACGCGGCCCGAAGGTGGCTGACCATCCCCAGGAGAGCGAGCGCTCGCCTGGAATCCTGGGAATTCCCAGCTGAGGTCTGGGACTGGAAGCCAAGTCTCTAAGACGCTCCCAGCGCTCCCGAACCCACGGGGGGGGGGGGGGGGAGCACCAGCCTTGAGTGAGAACGGAGGGAGGGAAGGGAGGGATGGAGGGATGGAGGGAGGAAGGAGAGAGGGGAGGGAGGGAGGGAGGGATGGAGGGAGGAAGGAAGGAAGGGAAGGGAAGGGAAGGGAAGGAGGGAGGAGGGAAGGAAGGAGGAAGGGAGGGAGGGAGGGAGGGAGGGAGAGGACGGACCGGGGAGGGGAGGGAGGGAGGGAAGGAAGGAGGAAGGAAGAAGGAAGGAAGGAAGGGAAGGGAAGGAGGGAGGGAGGGAAGGAAGG